>NW_019739954.1:1528524-1536944 GCF_002891405.2 Cryptotermes secundus
GGCATAGTTTGTCTTGTGGTGTATGAGAAGTAGAATTTTTGTCCTGACCAATGAACTGAGTCAGCATTTGTTGTTTTGAGAATTTGCTCTGTTACAGTCTTCAGCTGATTGGCTGTCGTTATGTTGGTTGATTTGTTGCTATTAATTTTGAGAGTAATGGTAAGAGCTGTAATCAAACCTGGAACTGTTTTCTGCAGATCACCCTAGTGGCCTAATGTTTAATATACAAAATTAGAATCAGAGAGTTCTGTGTTGCTGCCACCTTTTGCTGTTAACTGTGAAATAAATCGTTATATGTTGAATTGTAATTACAGCGAAATAAATTGGTCTGATAGAGAAAGTTTTTGTTTTCATTTAAATTCCCAGAATATTCAAGATGCTCATCTCAAACTGAGAAAGTTTTGTTGGCATGTCCCTACTCATTATTGTGTTAAACTAAATCATATTAACGTTTGAAATGGTGGTAGCTTTTGTTGGCCGGAGTTTATTTAAATGGCCGCTGCTGGTGCATGTTGAAATGCCCATTGTTGCTCTGTGTTTAAATATCCATTCCTTTTAGGGCGCCTGCACTATGTTAGAAAATGTATCTAATACCATTTTTATGATAAATGAATGGAATGTTTTTGTCAGCAAAGAACACAGTGTCAAATATTATAATGTAAGGTTTGAAAATATGTGGACAAAATGTTATAAACTATTTTTAATTTTTTTCTTGAATTTTGATGCATACTGTAAAAATTGTTCCCTGCTTCTTCATAGTGTAGTTCTGCATTATAAAATCGTTCCAGCTTGTAATACCTGAAATATTTTCGCATTCTCTGGTGCCATAAAATAGATGAAAGATTAAAGTCATTTGGTTCTCTGCTGGCAAGTTTCACATCTTTGTTACACTCTTCAAATATTCCACTCTTTTGACTAAAGGACAGAAAAGTGAAAACATGTCCTTTCTAGAAAGACAGGAGGGAATATTCGTTGTTCCCTACTTCAGTGCCAAGCTCTGCCATTGCAGCAGCAAGAGAATATTGCCCTTTCTATGGTTGCAACCAAACCCTTGCACCGCAGCTGAGATACAGAGTGCCTTCAGTTTTCTGTGAGTTCATAGTGAATTTGAATATTGTAGTTTTGTTTTATAATACAGTGGCAATGAAACGTTGTTTGGAAAATTATGAAATTGAAAGGCTGTTGAAATACAAGATATGTAACGTGAGACTCTGCTTTCTTTGGTGCTTCAAGGAGTATTACACAAAGGCAAGATTCAGTTATATGAAGCGGGGATTGAAGCCTGTATATGTCGAGCAGATAACATAAAAGTATGTACTTGTATATTGAATTTTACTATTTTTAAAAATAAATATTTAGTATTTGCATATGCTTCTACGAGCTTCTGCTCTCAGCATTTAAATGCCCAGATTTACAAGTCGGGGTACTTTGGCTGCAGTGACCATACTCATCATTGTACCAGTCGGTGCACTTCAGATGTTAAAGGTTAATGTGCTGTGGGTTCGTCTGGAAGAGGCAAGGATGACAAGGATGTGGGCTATTAACTGCATCACATATGAGAGAAGAGTTAGCCTACCCTGAAGGAAATAGATGATAGATTTTTGAGCGTTATGTTGCTTGTGACACTATGGGGCATATTCAGACCTGATGTAGCCAGGAAATATATCTTTTAGATGACTCTGAAATGAGTAAGTTACAAGACCTTCTGTCTGTGTTTCTGATGAAAACCATATCGTGGAAGGAATGAACACAGATTTTTCTCCCCTGCATGTGCTGTCTTCTGCCACACCTGTTAGTTGTCACTTGAATTTCTCCCTTTCATTCTGTCTGCAGAATTGCTTTTTGTCTCTTTCTCTGTTCTCCACATTCTCCATTTGTTACTGGGATATTGTTGTCATTTATTAATATCCACTGACAAATCACATCTCTTCACTACGTTGAAGTCTTCAACAAGAATGATTACAGCATTGAATACTGTGGTAATAAAGAAAACGGCTTGGTGCACCTTGGCCAGGGTGTTTTATACCATACTGCTACAGTAGGTATCATGGGTTCTATGGTTTGACTTGGTAAAGCATTTTGGAACTGGGCCATGTGTAAGGTAAATGGTGCTAAATATGAGCAGAAATCACTGTACTAATTACTTTATTACAATAGATTCAGTACAGTGAAATCCCTTGAGTTTAGCTGAACTCTCACTATCTGAGTTAGGACAGCACCTGCTTCCATAACTTGAGCTGCATCTGACGTGGAGTAGACAATACTGAGGATGAACAAAGCAGTTTGGGAGGGCCCGGGCTAGTGTATATTGTCACATGTTTGGGTGACTGAGATGTGGGTTTCGATTGGTAATTGGATTTATTAACAATGTACAGGTCCTAACTACAAACAGTTATTACACTCTTGTTGATTTACACAATTTACAGTCAATCTACAGTAATCTTCTCAGTCTATTTCCACTAGTCTTATCTGTGTCATGGTAATGGATTTATAACAAGGGAACTGTAAAAGTCTCACTAAATTACACACACCCAATCCCACTGCACTGTAGCACACATAAAGTCTTCAATTCACAAGTTAACTCTTCTTCAGATACAAACTTTCCGTGACTGTCTCCTACCAAGAACTCTTCTCATAACTGTTCAACTTACTCTGCCACTCACCGCCATCCACCATCACTGTCATTCATCGCCACCGTCACTCACCGCCACTGCCACCGCCACTATTTATTTCTGCCAGTTTAGGAATTCTACTCATATGGCTGAGGGACCGGTATTGTCCAACAGTAAACACATAACACATGACCCCTACCCACTGTTGCTGTGTGACATCACTGCACATGCCCGCCTGACGGACTCGCAGGAAACACATCATGTGACAGCCACTTACTGTTGATGTGTAATTTCACCAAACCTATGCCAGCTGCCAGACACACGGAAAACACAGCTAGCTCTAGTGTTACGGGTGCATATTGTGGTTTGCCTGGCAACACGTTGATCAAATACGCCCCAATATACTTGATGATTAGAAAGTCTGACCTTTTTGAAGTGTCGATAATGGTTTAGAAGTTTTTATAAATTGCTACCACAAGTCTAGTAGTCCTCAGCTGGTATATGGTAACCCTGTATCCTTTTCATGGGCCTGTTTGACAACAGCCATGACCAGAAGGCATTAGGTGTCATCACCTTTTGCAACCTTGTACTAGAAGAAATATAACTGAATTGGAAACTTTGTACAGCAGTGAAGACAACCAGTTACACTTTTAATAATACAACAAATCTGTTCAGCTATACATTAAACATAGTATATCTCTTCATGATTAATATTGTTACATATGAGGGTTCTTCCTGACAAGTAATAATAGGTTCTGGATTTGATGGTTGGATTTATTGGCACTTCTGTTACAGTTACAATCTACGTGGTGCAATCCCAAAGTTCCAGAAATTGTCGCATTATACTCCCAACACGTGACAATATTGTGACATGCTGTGCAACAAAGGACCCCTACCTCCCCAGCGTCACATAGCGGTAACGTAGCGCTCGCGTAATAGGCGAGTCATCACCCCGCCACTCTCCCCGCGGTGACGTCACGAGCGGAGCAGAAGTGAGCCGAGCGGATCCGAAGATAGCCGAGTCCCCGCATCCTGGTAGCTATGCAATGCGCAACGCGCGGTGACGCGGAACCGCTTCCTACTGTGACGTGGCATGCAACAGGCAAGCACTGTGGCTATACAAGTGAGCTGCACAGCGGCTGCGAGTCAGTTGAATTGTGGCTACCGCAGAGTCAAGTTGTAGATGAGCGAGTGTGTTATCAACAGTTCTCCAGTCAGCCGACTACAGTTGGAGTATAGCAGCCGTCGCAGAAAGAAGAACTGGACGTGTGTGTGATTGTGTAATTGGGAGCGTGTGATACAGTGATACACAGCTCCCCTACTGTAAACGTCTAGACTACTGAAGACAGAGTGAACTGATTTGCGCATAGGGTTATAAGTCGTGAAACCCCGCAACAGTGGTAACAGATTAATGCGATTAGGGTTATAACGTGTGAAACCCCGCAACTGTGTGATAAGTAATTGTAGCTGTTACTTGTAGATTGTTCAATAAACCAATTAACGATCTCTACGGCGTCTTCAGTAACCAAACACGTTACAATATTAATAAAAACTATTACGTCTTACTTGGATCTTATTCTGCACCATCACCTTCAAAGTAGTCCCCTTGGGAGTGCATACACCGATCCCAGCCTTTCTGCCACTTTGAAATGCATCCTGGAAGTCTTTCTTTGTTAGGGTGTTTAGTACCGTCTGCGTTTCCGCTTAAATTTCCTCAACTGTATCAAATCTTCGTCCCTTCAACTTGATTTTCATCTTGGGGAAGAGAAAGAAGTCGCATGGAGCTAAGTCTGGCGAGTACGGTGGGTAGGGAACAACTGCCATCTTTTTTTTAGCCCAAAATTCCTGCACAGTGTAAGCCATGTGCAGTCGTGCTTTGTCATGGTGGAATACCCAATTGTTTGTGCGCCACTTCTCTGGACGTTTTCGATTCATGTCCTCCTCAAAACGCCGTAGAGCATTTTGATAGAGCTTTTTATTGACTGACCAGGAGGGACGAACTCCTTATGAACAGTCCTGTCAATATAAAAAAAAAGACACCAACATGGACTTAATGTTGCTCTTGACTTGTCGAGCTTTTTTTGGCCTAGGTGAAGAAAAGCTCTTCCATTGTGACGATTATTGCTTGCTTTCAGGTTTGCAGCCATAAACCCAACGTTTGTCACCAGTGACAACCTTTGAAAGAAAGTTTGGATCCTCTTGAAGCTGTTGAAGTTCCCTGCAGACTTCCAAGCAATGCTGCTTCTGTTCATTTTGCAGCAGTCATGGCACAAACTTCGCTGCAGTCCACCTCATGTTCAGTTCCTCTGACAAAATTTGTTGACATGTACCATAACTTTAGTCTCAAGGTGTTACAGAGGTCTTGGATGGTCAGTCTGTGATCTTGCAGAATCAGATCCCTAACTTCCCTGACATTCTCTGGTGTGGTGCCAGTTGACGGCCATCCTGAACGATTGTCATCATTAGTCGATGTTCAGCCATTTTTGGAATGGTTATACCAGTCATAAGTTTGTGTCTGGCCTAAACTGTTGTCACCAAAAGCTTGCTTCAACATTTGGTGCGTTTCTGCAGTGGTTTTCCCAAGTTTAAAACAAAACTTTATACAGACACACTGCTCTCTCAGGTCAGCCATTGCAAAACCGCAAACTCATGGAAACACAACAATGGAAATACGTTCACCAACAATAAACCCAACAACTGAACTTGATGCCGCTTGCCACACTGATTCAAGAAAGGTATGTGGCGAGTCATCTATTGGTATTTTGATGTACTCTTAATCATTCATGCGCAAAATTCAAATTTTCGGAACTTTTGGATTGCACCACATATTATAACAGCCCACAATCAATGGCTGTGTATGCTTTCAGCTGTTAGCATCACAGTACCCTAAAACATGTCCTCATGCAACAGTGGAAGTGAACCAGTGGTATTGATGAAGGGAAGTGTACTCTGTAACTGAGAGGCAGCAGGTAGCTGACTTAACCCCCCACCACCCATGTTCATTCTTTTCCTGACCCAAGTTTGGTGGTGTTCATGCCTCCTTATCTGTTTTACAGAAACATGAATATTACTTACAGAGTTTAGAATATGGTGGATATGGCAACTCATATGCAGGACATCAAGTTGCAGCTGCAGCGGCTTCACAGTACGCAAGCTACTATGCTCAGAGTTATTCTCCATATGCTGTGTCTGGCTCGAGTTCTGGTGGCACTGGGGGTGGAGCAACAGCTTCAGGCTATCAAATTGCTGCTGGAGTTCAACACGGTGCAGCATTACCAGGTAAGGACTTAATAAAGGTGCAGTTTCCCTTCAGAATGCAGCACTGTGCAGTGCAATATGTAAAGTGATCATTGTGGAAACAAAGATTATAACAAGCAAGATCTTAAAGGAAGGTTTTAGTGGAGGTCTTTCTTGTCAAGGTAAAGCTATCCCTGTATCAGGCCATGGAGGCCCATAGGGTTGTGAGATGTTGAGGGTCCCTTAGAAAGAGCTAGCCTCAATCAATGGATTGTGCAAAATGGGAAAGATTCTGTAGGTAGATGGATTAATGTATGGATGGATTGATTGATCGCTGGCTGGTTGGTTGGGAGGGTGGGTGGGTGGACACAGTAAATTTAATTTATGCAAAGGTAATGACAAGTAGTTTTAACTACAGTGACATCAAATACATACAAGTTCCAACTTTTTACATGAAGTACTTTTGGAACTTTTAAGTGGATAAAAACACTGGTTAAACAGCTATATAAATGTGACTCACAGGTGTCTATAATTTGTTGAACTGGTGATGACCTGTGTCAAATCATCCCTTGAATAATTACAAGAATCTTTATCATTTCTCAAGTAGTATAAGTGGTAATTGAGAGGAAGTTTGGTTAAAATATGCTGCATTTTATTATCATGTGTTTGATGTTGTTATCCATTGCTTCTCCTCTATCAAAAAGCTCCTGGTATTGTAATTTTCCCATACATGTTCACTGTCAAAAGCCTTCTGCAACCAACTATATGGTTGTCCACCACATTAATGATTATGTTCCGCATTTTATATCTTTGTTGTTTAGATTTCTTAACATTTTTATAGTAGTAGTAATAGCAGTAGCAGTAGCAGTAGTAATAAGAAATTAAAACATGATTCAGGAGAAAATTAAGAGGAGGTTGAATTTGGGTAATGCTTGTTACCATTCATTCCAGAAGCTTTTGTCTTCTCGGCTGCTGTTTAAAAACAAAAATTATAATATAGAAAACTATAATATTGCCTGTGGTTCTGTATGGGTGTGAAACTTGGTCTCTGACATTAAGGGAGGAACATAGACTGAAGGTGTTCGAGAACAGGGTGTTGAGAATATTTGGACCAAAGAGAGATGAAGTAACGGGAGGTTGGAGAAAACTGCATAATGAGGAGTAATATGTATTCTTCGCAAAATATAATTAGATTGATTAAGTCAAAGGGCATGAGATGGACAGGGCATGTAGCATGAATGTGGGAAAGAGGAATGCACAAAGGATATTGGTGAGAAAGCCAGAAGGAAAAGATCACTAGGAAGAACAAGACATAGGTGGATGAATAATATTAAAATGGATCTTAGAGAGAGAGAGGATGGGATGGTATTGAGTGGATTGATCTGGCTCAGGATAGGGGCCAGTGGAGGGCTCTTGTGAACAAGGTAATGAACCTTCAGGTTCCATAAAATGCTGGGAAGTTGTTTGAGTAGCTGCACAGTTGCAGCTTCTCATGAAGGACTCAGCTCTATGGTTGAGTGAGTTCACATATTGGGGAAGTAGATGGCAGGAGTTTTATGCTGTTCCATAGTTGAAGCATTATTTTAACTCTTACACTTCCAGGCCACACACCAGAACTACCTGCTAGGAATGTCAAGGCTGCTGGGTTGTTAATGCAGTTGCACAGAACACCTGCAATACTTTCTCAAATGATGACAGGTATAGATCAGTGAAAGCCTGTTTTTTTCCCCCTAAAGATTGATACATCATGCTTGATGGTGTCTGTTAACCAGTGTTGTACCAATTGATTAATAATAAGCCAATATCTTCAGTTGTGGCGATTTTAATTTGAGTATTTGCACTTAATCAGTTTGTAGCATTTGTAGGTTATTTTTTTTTTCTAAGTTAATTTGTTGCCTGTAGGAGTGAGGTTAGAAATTCAAAATGGCATAAATGAACTGTAACAGTACAATAATTCTAATTTTTCATTTCTCATATGTATTTTTTCCTTTGAAAATTATTCTCTTCAGGGATACGTTGCTATACAGTCTGATTGATATATACCACCATTATGGACAGACTGTCACATCCATCTTCTGCCCTGTATATGGAGGCAACAGGTTCCTTTGGAACAGACTACATGGCTTCATATCTCAGAAGACAGTAATTTTCATAGTCACTGCATTGAGTGGCTCACATCCCACATTTTTCTGCACTGTTCCTGTAGATAGCCCAAGTGGGTTCCAGCTGTCTGAGAATGGCCCTGTATCACCTGTCAAAGCAGAATCTAATGGTCCTGGAGGCAGTGGTAGTGGGCGACGGGCTCGGGAAGGAAGTGGAGGAGGAGATGGAGGCTCTCGCTCCAGTAGGGGTCGTGGTCGTCGCCAAAACAATCCTTCGCCCAGCAGCCCTGAAAGCAATCTGGAGCGAGTTTTCATCTGGGATCTTGATGAGACGATTATTATCTTCCACTCTCTGCTGACAGGGTCATTTGCCACTCGTTATGGCAAGGTGTTGTAATTATGGTTTTTTATATTTATTTAAGAATCTTGTTGGATTAATTTTACAGTTTTATATATATATATATATATA
>NW_019739954.1:1539482-1542995 GCF_002891405.2 Cryptotermes secundus
GCAATGTCTGGTGAATTCGCGTAAATACACTTCGAGATGGAATCCATCGATCGGGAAAACGCCTTTGGTATTCTTCAACAGCAGCACGTGCATTGCGACCGCAAAATCCACACACAAAATGCATATCACAATATTCCACGTGTGAAAACACAAGAGGCATTTCAGCAACTCATCACACAACTAATTTACCACCCATTCACGACCCCACCGCAACATAATCTGTGTAGGCTCTGGTAGGTTGCGCATGAGATCACGGCTAGTGTGACATCACCACACTCAAGTACAAACAGATAACAGTCACAGCTGACTGTCCACAGTGCGTGGACCTGCAAGAAGACCACACTTTTCTCGGGCCATTATCTCCGTAACCGTTCAACTTTGGACATAGGTGTTTTGGGTTATATCGGCATACTTTAACATAAGGAACACCCTCCCGAAGTTTGGTCCATTCCTCCTGGGACACCCTGTATATATATATTACTGGCTGTGATGTTACCACATGACATCCACATCGTGGCACTGAATGCAGCGCAACAGAATTTTAATAGATATATTTTAATGAATTTTTAATAATTTCTTCAAACAAATAATTTTAAAAGTTAACATTGAGCCTGGGTGTCTGACACAAAGTATGGCATACAGTGAAGAAATTGTAGCAGAACTCACATATACCTGATGATGGCCACACACAGCTAGAAGATATCATATTTAGATGTGTATGAGACAAAAAATAAACGTAGCATTTGAGACGGTAATATACTTGAAACATCTTTGAATGGATTACTGTCAGTGAACTGGTAAGGAAATTCCCTGTTGAGATTTGATGATTTCACAGTGGTGACTGTGAAGCCTAAAATTTTCTGAGATACTTGCTTCTACCAGAATGTGATCCTGTCACATGCCAGAGGTTAGCAGCACCCTCCAAATTGTCTGTTGTTATGAAGCTGTTTCACAAGTCTCAGTCACTGGATCATATCCTTTGTCTATTCAGTCCAATTCACATCATCAGAACCTAGTTCTCATAACCTCTTGATCAGTCGAACTTCATGGTGTCCCGTGGATCCTGTTTAAATTCCTAAAAGGGCAGAACTACCTAGAAAATTTTCAGCCAGACTCATAAGTTAACTGTTTGGTCATCACTGTTTCCAGGAGTCAGAATCTTATTTTTATGCAATGGATTAAAATCTCTCTGCATATTATCTCCCAATTTGATCTTTTTCTGTGAGTTTTCATGTGCATATTTAGCATGAATTTCGCAGTTTCCAAAGCTTGTTATATGTCTGTCTGTATGCAGGTATTCCTTGATTCATGAAGGTAATTTTTGCCATGAAAACTGTTCATAAGGTGAAAATTAATAAATAGAAAATAATGCTTCCATTACTCTATGTGTAAAAGTCACTGACTCATTTGCAAGTCCCACGAAAAAATCCTACACTGTTTTAATGTTTGTTTTATTAATGAGTAAGCATTAAAATAAGGACGCCGGTCACGGTAACCGAGCGGTCTAAGGCATGCACTGTCTTCGCTTGCTTGGAAGCCGGGATCGTGGGTTCGAATCCCACTCAGGGCATGGATGTTTGTGTGCGTGTTTCTGTGTATGTGTACAGGTAGAGGCCTTGCGACGAGCTGCTCACTCGCCCAACGAGTCCTACCGTATGTGTAAGATCTAGTAAACCGAAGTGAAACGGAGAGTTTCATGGAGGTAGGCCTAGGCCCAAATTGGGGCTGTAGCGCCACAGAAAAAGAAAAAAAAAATTAAAATAAGGACAGTATTATTTGTTTATGTTATTTATTGTTGCTAGTAAAACTATTATTTTTTCATGTTTACTTTATGATGCCTGTTGTAATAGCACGATGCAGCTTGATTATGGTGCGAATGAAGCTCCTCAGGCACACATCTTCATGGCTAGAAAACAAATACAGACTCCATGTTGGCATGATAGCAAAAACAATAAATGATATTTATTTACTGGCAAGTCTGCTGACCATTAAGGTGTATGTATTTTAGTGTTATGTAAAATCCTATACTTTGATGATATAATTTTTTCCATTTTATCTCCACTTCAACACCATCTGGTATTCCAAAACGTATTTCATTTGGAATTTGGATGGTGGACAAAGTCCAGTAAAGTAATTGTAAGTGTATGATCATCCGTATTTTATTTGTTTATAATGTAAGCGGTACAGAATATGGGGAAACCCTGAGTTTACACTTTTTAGATGGCTACCTAAAATAGATGTAAAGTTAAGGAAAGTGTAATGGCTGCACCATAACTCAAGCGGTTAGTCACTGGCTTCCCACTGTGGCGGCCCGGGTTCGATCCCGGGTCTGGTCAAGTGGGATTTGTGGTGTACAAAGTGGCGCTGGGGCAGGTTTTCTCAGAGTACTTCGGTTTCCCCTGCCAATGTTCATTCCACCAATTGCTGCACAATCACGCTCACCTATCATCTAGGGCTGGTACAGTAGGCCAAAAGTGGCCGCAGTACAAGGGATTTAGTCCAATCCCATTAACAATAAAGAAAATAAAGAAGGAAAGTGTAAAATCAGGGAGGTGAGAATGATGCAACACAAAAATGTGGTTTGCTTTATTCTTTAATTTTGGAGATCATGTAAAATATACATGTTTGAACACTGTAACAATGTAAATGCCAACGTAAATGTTTATTTTATGATGCTTTGTCAACTGCTGTGGATATGTAGCATTGTATGGGGTTTGATGGCTCTTATAATTAGTGAATGGAAAGGTTATAGAAGGGTAGCTGATGTGTCTTTAATCAAGGCACTGCCTCGACATTCGCCTGGATAGCCTGGCAAATACAGTACATATCTACTTGCACTGTTCCTTTAACCAGTAAGAATATTTTGTTTTTTTCTTTCTTGTGTTCTTAGACTGTATAGTCCATTTTCAACTTCGTTGCGAATTTCAGTGATATTGTTCTTGGTATCAGATTGACATATGTTCTTCCTGACTGCTTCAGGCCCATCCAAGAATGTTGCTTTATGTTCTGCACCTTCCTCTTCATCTGACGTAGTAAACTGTTGATCAAACATGTGGTCGACAGTATGGATTCCACAAACCTCAAGAGCATTGTCACTTGTTGTGCAGTCCTCTCAGTACTTTCAGATAGGTTATAAACTCTGCCAATCATCCTCTCTCTGTCCCAAGTTTCACTGCACTGTCATTGCTGCATATGTGATCAGTTGAGGAACCATGCTTCACGAAGTAGTAATGTTCAGATATTTTGGCTTTCCTCCAAGAATTTGCACTGGTTTTGTGTTTTGTAAGGAGTCTGTTAATAATATTGAAGTAACATGCACTTCTGTATTTTCCAATTTTCTCAAAATATATATATATGTATACAGGGTGTCCCAGGAGGAATGTGCCAAACTTCGGGAGGGTGTTCCTTATGTTAAAGTATGCCGATATAACCCAAAACACCTATGTCCAAAGTTGAACGGTTACGGAGATAATGGCCAGAGAAGTGTCAAACTTTGACCGGGGTTACACACTT
>NW_019739954.1:1543613-1552072 GCF_002891405.2 Cryptotermes secundus
GGCCATTATCTCCGTAACCGTTCAACTTTGGACATAGGTGTTTTGGGTTATATCGGCATACTTTAACATAAGGAACACCCTCCCGAAGTTTGGCACATTCCTCCTGGGACACCCTGTATATATATATGGATTCAGCTAGGAGGGAAGCATTGCACAGTATTCTGATAGAGTTTGGGACACCAATGAAACTGGTTAAGCTGATTAAAATGTGTTTAAACAAAACATATAGTAAAGTCAGTATATATAAACATTTGTCTGATAAATTTCCTATCCAGAATGGTCTAAAACAAGGAGATGCTTTATCGCCACTCCTTTTCAACACTGCTTTAGAATATGCCATTAGGAAGGTCCAGGAAAACCAGGTGGGACTGAAATTATATGGGACACATCAGCTGTTGGTCTGTGCCGACGATATGAATCTACTGGGTGATAATATAGGTATCATAAAGAAAAACACAAACTTTAATTGACACAAGTAAAGAGGCTGGTCTAGAAGTAAACACAGAGAACTAAGTATATGTTAATAAGATCTGAGTATATGTTGCTGTCTCATCACCAGACTGCAGGGGAAAATCATGACATAAAGATAGGAAACAGATGTTTTGAAAATGTGGCACAGTTCAGATATTTGGGAATGATGATAACAAATCAAAACCTGATTCAGGAGGAAATTAAGAGGAGATTGAATTCGGGTAATGCTTGCTACCATTCAGTCCAGAACCTGTTGTCTTCTCATCTGCTGTCCAGAAACATAAATATTAGAATATACAAAACTATAATTTTGCCTGTGGTTCTATATGGGTGTGAAACTTGGTCTCTGACATTAAGGGAGGAACATAGACTGAAGGTGTTTGAGCACCGGATGTTGAGAATATTTGGAACGAAGAGAGATGAACTGACAAGAGGTTGGAGAAAACTGCATAATGAGGAGCTTCATAACTTGTACTCTTCTCCAAGTATAATTAGAATGAGGACGTTAAGGAGGATGAGATGGGTGGGGCATGTAGCACGAATGGGGGAAGACTAAGGCATAGCTGGGTGGACAATATTAAAATGGATCTTAGAGAGATAGGATGGGGTGGTGTGGATAGGATTGATCTAACACAGGATAGGGAACAGTGGAGGGCTCTTGTGAACATGGTAATGAACCTTTGGGTTCCATAAAATGCTGGGGAATTCTTGAGTAGCTGCAGAATTTGTGGCTTCTCAGGAAGGGTTCAGCTCTGTGAGTAAGTAAGTGTGTGTGTGTGTGTGCATGGAATGACTGATCATATCTGTATGAAACTTGGTATATATGTGTCATGGACACCTGAGCCCAATTGAAGAGCAAAATTCATAGATATCTCCCATTTTACCAGCATTACCATGTCTCATATTTTTGAGGCAAACCCTAATTATTCCTTGAATGTCTTTACCAATCTCCATTTGACTGGGCATGTATATCATGTTACATGAATCCATCTCAGCGTCCTACCTCATAGAGCCCACCCTTCAGTAATATCAACATTACAGCCAAGAGAAAACCTTATTATTGCTTGAATACCTGTACCACTCTGCTTGAACTTTGTATGTATATATCTTGCAACCAAAGCCTTTCTCAGTGGTGTATATCATAAATCTCATGTTGGAACCCCCACATACTAACATGCAGCTTCGTCTGTCTAACAGACAGCACTCAACTTCTGCTCAAGCCAAGTCAATGTCACATTGTGGCCAACACTTGATGTCCAGCCCACATGTAGATCATCACGTTGGGGTCACCAGTGTGGGATGTCCTTGTTCTAAGAGACAACCACATAAAACTATAACAATTGGATATATTATTCTCAAAAGTAGAGAATAGTTGTTCACAAGTTTTCGGGCCCTGAAAAGGGTCGTCTGTTCGACCGTGCTTGCGCTAGTAGCGTTAGCTGATTTTAGCAGACCAGGTCTTCTTTATGGCCGTTCAGCTGGTCTGGCTGGCCGGTGATGCGGTGCTGCATGCGCCGGTAGGAACAGCTGCCTATGGTGCAGGAGATGACGGAACCGTTGTCTCGGCACATTTGCTGTAGAGCTGTTGCTGCTTCATGACATCAGAGTAGCTGCGTTAGCTGTCTTTGTTGTAGTGAGGACGATCAAAGAACTGATGATAGCATGTTTTGAGCTCCGCCTTTTATACCATGGTTGTTGGGCGGAGCTAAAATTGAAGCTGCGATTGTGAGCGCTGATTGGCTAGCGCATGTGATGATCTACAGGTTGGGCTGGACGTCGAGTGCTGTATAAAGACGAGTGCTGGCCGCAATGTGACATTGACTTGGCTTGAGCCGAAATTGAATGCTGTCTGTTAGACAGACGAAGCTGCGTGATAGTATGTGGGGGTTCCCACACACTCATCACTCATACCACCACTACAGCCTGTCAAATTGTTGATGCAATAGATCGTGTTGTCATATTTGGTATTATATCATGCCACCCGAGGCCATCTCAGCGGCATGTTGAGAAATCCATCTCGTCTATATCACCAACACAACATTCTCTCAGGTTTTTGAGGTAATGAGACTAGTATTACATGAATTCCTGATGTAATTGTAAGGAAACTTGGTATGTGTATCATGCCACGTTACATCACCTTAATGGCCTACTTCGTAAATCCTTCCAGTTAGTAATACCAACACTGCAGGCCCTCAGAATATTTAGGTAATAACCTTCATTTTACCTTAATGCCTAAACCAGTCTTCATGAAACTTGGTTGATATATCATTCCATCTGAGGCCATCTCAACAGTATACTTCATACATCACGCCCCTCAGTAATGCCAACACTGAAGCCTCCAAAATTATGTTGTTGTAATGACTTCATTACGTATACATACCAAAGTTTTCTTTCTACTTGTATCAGATTCTCAAATTACAGTGAAAGGAAAGTAGGTGACCAGTTCTTCCAAGAACTTCTTGTTATTATTATATTATTGTGATGATGATGATGATGATAATAATAATAATAATAATAATAATAATAATAATAATTTTTTGGATAAGATTTGAATCCAACTATCCAAATTTTTGCGTACCCAAACCAGTTTTGTCACTAATTAATTCAGATGACCATCATTCTACTGCACTTATTTTTAGGCTGAAACATTTATAACTGCTGACAGGAAAGGGAATCCATTGCTTGGAATAAGAAATTTTGAGAATTTAACTGAAAATCATATTTAGGTAAATTTTCATAGGACAGGAAAAAAATGAACTGCAGATTTAGGGAAAATATAAAGTTGTGGAAAACATAAACTAAATTAAAATTTTGTGTTGCTGTTATGGGCGTTGGACTGGGACCATACAGCAGACTGCATAAATTTGCAAAAAAGAAAATGCTAAGTCTAGATGTGTAAAGTGGAAATTTCACTGTATAAAATCACAGATAAATACTCCAGTGGAAGGACTATGAAAAGTAGTAGTTATCTCCTGATTAGGACATGACATTTGCCTGAAGGGACTGAGGAAAATACAAGAAGTATCAGTGTCAGTATCCTGACTGAGATTTGTGCTGTGCAGCTTCTAAATATGAGTCAGAGGTTTTACTGCTTGAAGCAGCTCTGTTTGGTGCTTAGATTTAATTCATATTAATACATAATTGATTTGCTTAGAACAGAGTGCTGAAAGAAGTATGTGGACCTAAGGACATAATCCAAGGAATGGTAAAAATAACATAATTTTTACCTGTCACCTAAAATTATTGGGATGTTTAGAAAGATGAGAATGGCAGAGTATGTAGCATGAGGGAGGAACAAGAAAATATGTACAATTATGTTTGTAAAGCCTGGAAGGAAAAAATACCAGATAGGATATTATTAAAATGGGTGGAATTGTGTTAAAGGATATAGATGTGAACTGGCATACCGCAGTATTGTAATCGTGGTGGTGAAACTTTGGGTTCCATTACAGAGAATATCTTGATCACTTGACTAGCTGCAGAATGTTCAAGGAAGATTCTGTAGCACGTAGATAGATGTGGACGGTATGTTCAAATAGAAGTTATAAGCAGAACTCATAAAGCACATTTTCCAGTTGCATAGACTTCTGATCCTCTTTTGTCTGTTACTGTTGTTATTGTTTTGTGCATGCCATTGCTTGCATTCAAAGGGCTTGTTACTACATACTGAGGGTGTTTGAGAACAGGTTGCAGAGGAGAATATTTGGACCTGAAGGGGATGAAATAGTAGGAGACTGGAGGAAACTGTGTAGTGAAGAGTGTCATAACTTCTACTCTTTCTCAAATATGATCAGAATGAGAAAGTCAGGGAGGGTGATGTTGGCAATGCATGTAGCATGCATGGAACAGAAGAGGCATACAGACGGTGTTGGTGGGAAAGCCGGAAGGAGAGAGACTACTAGGGAGACATAGATGGGATGGTAATATTAAAATGGACCATGGGGCATGGGGGAGTATGGAGTGCTTTAATCTGGTTCAGGATTGAGACAGTGGTGGGTCCTTGTTATTTTAACTGTTGAGTATTATTAATTTGGTTCTTCAAATATACTGGCTGATCAAGAATTGCGTTTTTTTTTTAGGATATAGATTTTAAGGTGTTAAAGTAAGTTCTACTGGTGATGCTAACATTTCATATGTGTGTGTACTCCATGTTGTTATTACTGATTGTAGGAAGCTGAAAAGTACGTCACTGATGTGGCATCCAGTGGTGTAACATTTGTACCACATGTCATGAAAATTAGTTGAGTGATACGAAAGTTGCTAAACCACACACTCACACATGCACACATACATTGTTCTCAAAACCTAAAGAAAGGAAGGTAGGCTAGAATACAGTATTATATTGTAGCATCCTGTTGCACTTTTTACTAAGTGTTTTTACAGTCTCTTGTTCAACATTATGTTCTGTAAACTTTTAATAAAAGTTTATAGGACATTGGGCGAGGAAACTGCCCAATAATTTGAACACCTGATGATGACCACATTGGTCGAAACATGTGGTGCTTAACTTTTAAAGTGAATAACTTAAAAGTTTATAGAACATTATGTTGCATGTGAGACTGTTAGAAACTAGTCGGCACTAGAATACAGTGTATAGCTATGGGATTTGGGAATAAGTTGCATAGAAAGCTGAAGGTCTTCTGATTCGGCAGATATTGCTTTTGGTATCTTTGTGGGAGGGGGACAGGGTGCAGAAACTGTTATACAGATCTGAGAGTGGGCAGTGGATGGGAAGTAAAGGCATGATTGGAAGATGGAGAGGAGTGGGGTGCTGTCTGATAGGGAGCAGCAGCATGGCTGAGGAGAAGTTTTA
Organism: Cryptotermes secundus; assembly: GCF_002891405.2. Classification (NCBI taxonomy): domain Eukaryota; kingdom Metazoa; phylum Arthropoda; class Insecta; order Blattodea; family Kalotermitidae; genus Cryptotermes; species Cryptotermes secundus. Next base: position 1,548,898 of record NW_019739954.1, read on the forward strand.
AGAAAAGTTTAATTGACCTCATGATTAGGAAAAGAGGTGACAATGATAAGAGAGTATGATTTTGATGCTACAGTGCTATTTGCATAGAAACTATGATTAGTAGAAATAAGGAGGTGGAATAAACTGGAATCTTGAAGCATTTTTAAAATACTGTTCTCTGCTGTCCATTTCAGGATGCTCAGTCTGTGGTACAGCTGGGGTTCAGGATGGAGGAGATGGTGTTCAACCTCGCTGATACGCATTTCTTCTTCAATGACGTTGAGGTATGTAACATGTAAGTCCAGAGTCCACAGTGTGACTCCACTGGCAGTGTCATGACTGCTGCCTGTTCATGCGGCTGATTGGCAGTCTAGTTACAAATATCATAGAAGATCAGGGTTGAAGAAATATTTTCAATTTTTATGGATAGGAAAATTTCACGTTTTCAGCTAATTTGACATAATGTCCTATTACATAATTCTTTGCTCCCCAGACATTATAAAATGGAGTAAAGTTAACCTTTGAAGCCTGAAATTCATTAAAGGAATGTTTACTAATTCATAATGTACCTTACTGAAGACACTGAACACCATTACAAATACCAATCTTGTAATATTGTCTAGGGAAATTGTCACTGTTCTGAGAATCATATGGGACACACAAATGTACTGTTAGGCAAAATGCAGTGTGTGTGAATGTGGTACATATAGTTACTACTATGATTAAAGTCTGGAAATGGTATTGCATCTTCTAAGTAGTGAAATGTAGTAAAAGCACATACAAATATTCAGAAAACCTTGACTTACACACCACATTGTGTTCTGATTAGATGAGCAGAGATTTGTTATATTGTATATACAAATGAAAATTAATTTTCAAAACTTAAAATTTTGTATTACCAGTTCATATGAATTTCCAGATTTGAAATATGGAAGGGGTTTAAGAGGTTTCGTATCTCATAAAAGCCGAAAGCTTTCTTGACTATCCTTATTCTACCCACAACAGAATAAGTAGTAGTAGTTACAGAATGGGCTGCCAGGTGGCAGTTAGAGCTGTACCTTTGCTTCAATTGGCATTGTGGTTACAGTCTTTGCCAAAAACAAATTTCCTTTTTTGATAGCTTATATATTCATCAAAATTGTGATTTAGTATATACAAGAAGTGTGGATCAATAGAGGGGTTGTTGGTGGAAATTGTAGCTAGAAATTAGAATTATTATGAAAATTCCACCCACATTTCACATTTGAGGCTATTCAGAATAATATGCAGCTGTGTACTGGCAGAAGGAAAGATGATGATATATGTGAGAAATATGGCGTGTGTGGTCACCAACTGTTACAGTTTGATGAAGTTGTGATTGAGAAAAGTATGTCTCCGTTTTCTAGTGGTGAACTAGATAATGGTTAGTGTGATTTTCTGCTGGCAGATGAAGAAAGTGAGAGGTTAGATATTTTTGATGAAGTTGTTTTTCTATAAGCAAGCTTTTACAGAAACATTTCATCTAGATAGAAGTAGCATATTTTATTTAACAAAGTTTGGTATTTTAGTAGAAATGCATTTTGATGTTTATTGTGGCCAATTTTATGAGAAAACAGTTTGTTCATGGTAATAGTTCAAAACTACTCCCTAAAATGCCGAAGTAAATTTAGTGATAACATTAAAAAAAGACTCAAATTTTAAGGAAAATTAATGCTGGTTCACAGTGTAGATCAGAATTCTAAGTATGCCATGACAGATGTTATGGCATTGAAGACTGTGCGCACACTACAGAGCAAAATTTATTGCTAGAAGTAGCAGCCAGCTCTTTATCAGCTACATAGATTTTTTTTTTTAAATTGGATGTGAATGATAAGAACATTAACATTTGCTGCTAAAGAGGCAATTTTTGCCTACCAGACAGCTGTTCACTGTTTAAGTTTTAAAGCATTTGATTGCACTTCAAAATTGATACCAAATTTTGTAGACCAGAGTTGAGCATTGCATGAACAAAGTGCAAAGCTGTTGTAAATGTAATTGTACCACTGTGCAGTGAGGAACTGTATGCAGAGTTAAACAAATGTAATTTTGCATGTATCACAGTTGATATTTCTAACAAATTATATAAAAATGGTACCTGCGATAGTGTGCCATTTTGTACCACAAGTAGCTAGATGTAAAAGTCTGTCCCAAGGGAAACATCAGAAATATTAACTGATCACCTGCTTTCTGTTATCAAGGAACATTAACCTGAGGAAGAACATAGTAGGATTTTGTGGCAATAATTGTAATACAAATTCTGGAGGTGTAAAGAGAATTGTAAAAACAATGTGTTTTTTGTGTAGGGTTTGAGGTGTTCACAGCGGTGACTGTGAAGAACGCTGTCTTCTGGGATGTGGTGCTTTGTAGATCTTGTGTGAACAAATCGCATCTGGTATCCTTTGCGCTTCCAGTGACTCTTGGTTCCACACAAGATCTACAGAGCACCACATCCCACAAGACGGAATTCATCACTGTATTTTCTTTGTTTAAAAGAGGAATCAGTTCAAAGTATAATTGGAATGGGATGCACAGCATGCATAGTGCACAGTTGCATTCAAAATGCAGTTGATGTTTCACCATTTGATATCAGAAGTGTGTTGTAAATATTTGTGAACACTTCTTTGTATAAGCTGTTTTGTTACGCAGTTAAAAAAAGAGTTTTTTATTTTGTTTGTGTGGAGTATAAAACAATGCATGCAGTAACAGGAGCAAAACACAACACAGAACATGATACACAAATATATGTAGGAAGAATGCTCACATAAAAGAGGATTGGCGTAATTCGCGTGTTTGAGCGCGACATAGGAAGAATCCTGAAAAGTTTTATTATTTAGAATTCACATTAGTGCTGAAACATGTAGTATGGAAGTGAAGAATAAGGTGAAAAAGTGTATACACTATAAGACGGTCAGCATAAACCATGGAGTATAAAAGGGTTTTCCAACATGGCAGTACTAGGTTTCTGTTACTTGTTCAGTTATAAATAGGATACTTCATATATTTTAAGGCCTAAAAAGTTATTTTATTTATAAAGAAGAGTGCCCCTTACTACAGGAAGTTTTTTTGAAGAACCATGCAGGGTGTTGCGGCGTGACGGGGGGGCGTGGAGGTACCTCCACCGCTTCCGCCACTGTACCTCTCTCTCTCTCTAGCTCCCCCTCCCCTTATCCCCTGCCGG
>NW_019739954.1:1552252-1558752 GCF_002891405.2 Cryptotermes secundus
ATGGCTATATGAAATGGTTCCACTTACTTGAGCTGAAGATGAGAAGGCTTGTCATCACGACCCAGCGTCCACTCATGGCCACAATTGAGGTACTAATGTAATAATGACATTAATAAGAATAGATCCGACTAGAATCGAATCGAATAGCCAAAAAAAGCTAAGAAGCTAAAAAGCTAAAAAGAGCCCCTAAAATGGGTCGTCTCGGGTTTTTATAACCTCTGCTATGCTGACTCGTTGTCTTCCGGGTATAGGGGTCCTCCTACCCTGACGTGATTTTGGGTCGGTGTAGCTTGTTTATTGGTTGTTAATCGAGAAGGGGTTGACTCTTTTGGTAAGCCGCCTCCTCCTACTCAGCATTTTCCATCTGCCATAGTGCTTATGATCCATTTCATATAGCCCTTCCGCATTGTCAGCGGTTTACGCCGCCGCGTTAACATTCTGATTAGTCAGGAGTTCTTGTACTTCCTTGTGGACCCAAGCTCTCCGGGTCATGCCCTTATTACTGTTCAGTTTTTTGTTTTTTCCAAGCTTACCGTCTAATTGTAGTGATTCCACATTTACCAAAAACTACTTCTACATGTACGTAACCCTTTGCTGCATAACACAGGGTGCTATGTTTACAGTTCATTTTCAGACATCCCAATTTATTTAAAAGAAAAATATGGATGGGCCTTACTGCAGCAGATGTAGTTTTTGTGAACTCAAGAATTTGAAGACAGTTATGCAACATGGAGCTAATAATTGTTACAGACATGATAGGATGTTGGAGATATTACTTACAGAACTTCTATTGAAGAAGTTGGTGTTTTTTTATGGAGGACGTGTCTTACATAATGCCCTGAGAAAAAAATGCAGAAATTATCAATGCAAAATATGAACAGGCAATAAAAGATATTGACAGATTTTTTTTGATGATGTAATATTTGTGAAGGAATTTATGTTTAATTATGGTAGAAAGAAATGCTGGGAGGAGGAAAGGACCACATATGGCAAAAAATTATGTTGAACATTTTATGGATTTTTGTGAAAAAAATACTTGGTTATTAGTTAACCTAGTAAATGATACTGAATTTATCTTTTCTCACCTGGAATATAAGCTCCTTTGGAACAGCCATTCTTGATTATGGCTGAAATATGGTCTCTTGACTCTAGTTGCTTGTTGGAAGATAGTTAAGGGACAGCAGTTCTGCAGAGTGAACACTGAACTAACATATGGGAGTTTATGAAAAAATTAAAAATGACCTTATAATTCTACGAAAAGTAGCGTATAGTGAACAACTTGAATGGTTTCCATAACATTTTTGTACTGTAAATAACTGTATATAAAAATGTTATGTTATACACAATAATGTATTTTTATTCTATTGAAAATATGCCATTAGTTTTGTATGCAGAGGGGTAGTAATTTGACCTCCAAAAATCAGTGTCACAGTTTAGTTGCATGAAGCTCGATAATGTTCAGGTTTGGTTACATGAAAATATGGTAAGCCCAATTATAATACCCTGATAATTTTTTAAAGACTTGATTATAATTATTTTGCCAAGAATCTGTAGTGCTAGAATGACATATAGAAAATTAAATCTATTAGTTTAGGAATTTCAGTTGCATTGAATTTTGTCTAAAACACATGCTTTGCATAACCTTTTAACTGTTAATTTATCACAGAGGCTTAATGTCATAGATTATGATGTAATTCAAAGTTATAATCATGTACATTCCTTTGGCATGACACAGACTGCATAGAGAATGATATTGTTGCTGCAGGAAGGTGTTTGCTGAGCCATTCATTATGTAGCAACACTAGGGGGCTACATAGACAGACCCACAGACTCTTCATTGATATGACACAGACTGCATCGAAAAGATGGGCCCAACAATTCTACTACTGTGATGTGTATTGGTTCATAGGCAGTGGCTGGGTAAACACATTCCAGAGCTGTTTACTAGCAGTTATGTATGTTGGGTGGGGGACACATAGATTGGTGGGAGGGATTTTTGAAGTATGCTGTTGAGATGGGCTCAGGTGCCTTGATATACATACCAAGTTTAATAAAGACTGGTTCAGATATTCATAAGTTGGTAGGAGGGGGCTGTGTGCGCACATGCATGTGCTCGTGTGCTTTCTCTCTCTCTCTCACACACACACACACACACACACACACAGATGATCTCATAAGCCTACTTTTTATTCAAAATTAGGATAGCAGGTAAAAGATAAGGAATATGAACACCAAATAATACGAAGTATTGATCATTGTATTAACCGTTTTTTACGAGGCAAGTTGAACCTTAAATTTTGTTGTCCTTGTTTTTCCTTCTTAGGTATCATTTTTTAATTCGTATTATTTTCAGGTTTATTTGTACTCTTTTTCTTTCTCTTACTTTTTCATACATAATTTGTTTGCTTTATACTTGGGGTGGGGGGACAGAAACTAATTACATTTTTTTACTTTAAGGAAGAGAGTTTATGTTTAAGATTATGGGATCACTGTTCAAAATGGATTTCTCAGTACAACTTGTTTAGTGTCATTAAACAAAATTTACATTCAACTTGTTATTTCTCCTTTGTATTCAGGGGCTCCCAGGTTGAGTTTTGTACCTGGAGACTAGCTGTCTTAAGGGTTGTATGGTTTTCATCAGTCCATCTGGGCAGGATTGCCACAGAATGAGTCTGTTGTCCATTAATTCTCTCTGCTAAGTTGCAGGCCTTGATGAAGCCTATGAATAGTTGGATGTTCTGTTCCATTATATATCTTTCTCCACTGTTTGACCAGTACAAAATATCTGTATTTTACTGAACCTCATTGATGGTCCCCCAGTAATTTCATTTACATAAGGAGTTAGCCATGAAAGTGGAAGATCAGAAAAATTTTGTATGAAGTGCACAACAGTAATATGCCCCGATGATTAGTGAAGTCAGTTTTATTGTTCTTTGTGCAGACATGCAGGAATTGACTTCTTCCACCACTGGGGCAATTCAACCTTTTTCTAAATAGAATTGTTAAGTTTGTATGAATCATACTGTAATCTTCAAGCTTGTAATACCATGTTGTTCAGAGAGAACCTGATGTGTCAGAGGAACTTACTGCCTCCATCTTCAGGTTCAAAGAGCAAGCCAAGCAAGAAACTAGCTTGCAGCCTGCTTCCTCTGGTTACTTGTTTGGCTTGCTCTTTGACCAGTGGTGTGCGGTACTATTTTAGGTAAGGGAAGCAGTGGTACCTAATAATCAAACTGATAGCAATCAGCTTGCCAAAATTTACGTCACTTATTGAGTCAGTAAGGTCCTATTGTATTCTGTTCGATAAACCTGTAAATACTGTGCTGTTCTCAAGGTGAACATTGAGTTTATGATATGTTTCCTCAACAAGTGAACTAATTCCACATAATTACCTTGGTCGACAGAATCCACGCTTTCGCCATGACCACGAAGGCCAAGTTGTCACTTTCCTAAATGGCAGATGATATCAATCAAGCGTTTCATTATTTCTCTATGTAGTATCGTCAGCCACTTTTGAGTGTCAAGTTGACAGTCAATTCGAGATTTCCCGAACATAACCAAGTTGCACTGTTGAAATAATTTGAGTCTGAGAGTTCTCATGTCGTTTCAATTCTTTATGAAGGTTGTTGATATCACCAAACCCAGTCTTGTTCCATACATTTTTTCCCTGAGAAACAATAGGCATGGCCAACAAAACAATTTTCCTATATTACGGCAAACGGATAGCCACTCTGTTTTAGAATACTGTTCCAAATTAAATTTGGTTTGTGCTTTAAGTTCTGGCAACTCTCATGTCGGTCGTCCTCTTTCTATAATTATTTTCTTTTCAGAAAAGTCCCTGCTATTAAACCTCTGTTTTAAAAGGCTTTTGATTGCACAGTCGCAGTCGCGTTGTCTGCCAGCATTCATTTTAGCTGTTGCCTGTGCGTGTAGTCTAATCACGCTCCTGCCCATGTACCACAGTAAGAGATTTGTTTCCCTTAAATGCAGATAGCTTCTTTCTGATGCGTCAAAATACGATCACAAATACAATCTTATGCCATCTAAATATACACTTACAATATTTTAATAAAACTTAAGGTTACCTATAACACCCAACAAGACTGAAATCACACATAACCATTGAAAGAACACACGCCTTGGCTTCCATATCACAGGCATTAGCCCGCAAACAGAAAGTTGCTTCCTTGACCAGTTCGTGTGCGACGAACTTTAACGGAGAATAACGAAGGTAACTTTGTCCGTCCCACCAAGAAAGGGGAGGGAGAAGGAGGAGGCATGGGGCCTTGAGCAGGAACACGTGCTAAATGACAATATTCAAATCCTTATTATTCAAATTGAATTATTTATAGATGACTTCTTTTCTTTTCGTTTCTTAACTACAGAAGAAATGCTTCCCTTGCTTCCATGCACGGCATGCCACTGTCTTTGACCCAGAAGATGGAGGTGATAAGTTCTGCCAAAACTTTGGGCTGTCTTCAAGCTACAAGGTGTTACAAGCAAGAATACCATGTTCTTCCTAGCCAGTGCCCAAAATACCATACAGTTTCTTTTCTTAATTATGCTACTTGCAACGTTCAAATTGCAGTTTTGACCTTACAAGAACTAGTTTCATAGTGAAAGTGTGAGAGGTTTGAGGTTTCCTTGGTGGTAAGTATTCAGACTGTTGTGAAACAAGACCTTGAGGGGCATATTCTTGCAGCGTCACTTTATTATGCTTCCATGTAGTTAGTTAGTTATTTAAGAGAGGGTGGGTTTCCCCATGCACCGCGAGCAGTTTGATCTATTGTGCTTCCCTCTATGATATTCTACCAGTCTCTTTACCCTACCGATAAATGGTGCGTACCATCAGTCCCGCCGAGCAAGTAAGTTTGGCCACTTGCTTAGCGGTGTCTATAATGCTTCCCCCATCTATCAGAGGCCTTAGAGACTATTGTTGGGCGGGAAACGTCCTGGAATTTGGCTCAGTGATCCCCTTTTGGGATATGAGGTTCTTTTACTTGCTGTAAAGTTACGACACGGGACACACAGCTTAAAGTTCCTCCCCGAGGACTTGTTCCCTGAATTTTTCTGCCCTTAAAAATTTGACGACCTCCGCCGGATTTGAACCCGTGTACCACGAGTCATGAGGTGGGAACGTTACCTCTAGACTACGGAGGGTGCTTATGCTTCCATGTAACTATAACCCAAAATGTTGAACAGGTCGTTTCACTCAGTCGTCAAGTGGGTTGCTGGCGGTGGATTCAGTTATGAGGTAGTGAACCTTGTCCCTTTCACCCTTGCTGTGGAGCGCTTCCTCTTTAGCCTTTAGAGTTTATTATCTGCCATGTTGAGGTGTGAGGGTATCTCCAAGTACAAACTCACAAGCTAATTGATTTTCTGTATGGGGTCTGCTGAAAGTCAGAAGTCAGAAATGTTGACAGAGCCAATTTGAAGTCGGCGACTGTGGGTGTGTTTCTTTTCTCATTTCCCTTGAAGTCTTGATATCTAAATGTGTTGCGAGAAAATCTGCTGCTTCGCGATGGACACAAATTCTTTTGCAGTCACCAAGATCCCGTGATCCTTCTCAGGTTTCGGCACCAAAAAATGTGAAACAAGACCTCGAGGGGCATATTCTTGTGACGTCACTTTATTACGCTACCATGTAACTGCAGTTCAATGTAACTATAATACAAAATGTTGAACAAGTCGTTTCACAGCCACTCCTTTTGTGTTAACAACTACTCCACTCTCCGTGCTGGCTAACCCACTGGCTTCTGTCAACACACTTCTGTTGGCACCACTGCCACAACTGATATATACAGGGTGTCCCAGGAGGAATGGACCAAACTTCGGGAGGGTGTTCCTTATGTTAAAGTATGCCGATATAACCCAAAACACCTATGTCCAAAGTTGAACGGTTACGGAGATAATGGCCAGAGAATTGTCAAACTTTGACCGGCGTTGCACACTTGTTGATTACAAAATACATATTAAAACTGGAAGGAATATGTGGATTCTGTAATGTTAATAATGTACGTAACATCAAACTAACTTGTGAGTGACGTGAAGCCATAAAATTGAAGTACAAAATACTCGCTCGCCATGTCATAATTGTCCTTAGGGTTTCCAAGCAGTATACATGACACATGACTGGCGAGTGATGACGTAATATGGCTGCGCTATGAGCCGACCACATAACTCTTATTATACGTACAGTCAAGGATAATCTCTTGGAATTTCGTTTCCATTATCTCGTGTGGACTATTATGGGACCACGTATGCACATTTCGTAATTTATTTACACCGTCCAGGGTAAAAGACGCCTCATCACTACACATGACACATGAATGGCAAGCGCTGGTGTAACGCGACTGACTGCATATTCTGCTATAAGCCAACTACATAAGTACTAAAATGCAGTACCTGCTTTATAGTAATTGTTCAAAGTGTCCTCCGCCAGCTGCAATGCAGTTTTCGGCACGCATCATGAGGGATTGGGTAGCAGAAGCAATGTTGCC
>NW_019739954.1:1561694-1579002 GCF_002891405.2 Cryptotermes secundus
TTCTTCAACCCTGAAGATGGGGGCGATACGCTCCTCCGAAACGTCGGTTAACACCACATATACACGGTGCCAAATCCCAGAAGACTGCTTTCTTTATATATATATATATATCGGACAAGTGGGAAATGTTGCCTCCAGCAACACATCTACTGTTACGTCACAGTGGGGAAGTGTTTACTGGCAACACAAGTGTTATTGCGTCGCTCTGAGTCCACGATTCCCAACACAGATCATGATCTTCCAGGGTGTGACAGCTCATAGTTAGGTAGATAGAGGCCTCTGAAATGTTGTAAGGACAGGATGTCTGAGAAAACTGTGCACATAATCCAAGAACTGAAAAGCGCTACCAACATTCTACACAGTTTTATTGTTCATTTTCACTACTGGAATGTCCTACTGAACAAGTTTTTGTCTGAGAAATGATTTTAAAAGGGTTGGAACTTTAATAGTGGCAACTATTTATTTACAACTGATACAAAATGGATGCATGTTTTGAAGTTTTACTGTCCTTCAGTGTAGTCACCAGCATTGTGTACAACCCATTGCCAGTGACATGGAAGTTGTAGGGATACCTTTAGCAGCGCCTGTTATGTTGATAGTTTGAATGGAGCGGTCTACTGCCTGAAGAATCTCTGGAACAGTTCTGAAGCGATTGCCACAAAGTGGTTCCTTCATCTTAGGAATCAAGTCGAAGTCACAAGGGCTTAAGTCCGGGGAGTATGGTGGATGGTACAGCACTTCCCAGCCCTCGTGATGGAACAAATCAGCCGCGGCTTGCGCTGCATGCAGCCAAGCATTGTTCTGCAAAATGATGGTTGGGTTCTGCAGAAAGTGTCGCCGCTTCTTTCTCAAAGCTGGTCGCAGGTTGTTTTCCAAAAATGAACAGTAATACTGCACATTGACGGTCTGCTGTCGGGGAACGGTGTGTGTTAGGATAACACCGTCACAGTCGTACATGAGAATCACCATAACTTTCACTTTGCTGGGGTTCTGACAAACTTTTGATTTTCGTGGTGACCCGTAATGACGCTATTTGTTCGTTTCCTTCCAAGTGGTTATGAGCAACATTGTATTGTAGCCATTTCTGCATTTCCGGCAAATGAAGCGGAACCCATCGTGATGCAATTTTTCTCATTCCCAGGTGTTCCTTCAGAATGTGAAGCACAGTCGTATGCGCTAATCCTGTCTCTCGGGCCAGCTCACGAATCGTATGATGTCGATCACTTTCCAGTAATGCGGAAAAAAGCATACACTTCTTCACTGACACTAGGATGACCTGGCCGACGCATGTCTGCCACATTTTGGCGTCCCTCATTGAAGGCTTTTACCCACCTTGCCACTGTTCTGTAAGGCAATGCAGATTTCCCGCAAGCCTCTTGAAGACCTTGATGACACTGTCGTGCTGTACTGCCTCTGGCACATTCATCCTTTATTCAGCTCCGTTGTTACTGTTTCGGAAACATCATGACAACACTACATTAGACCGCCAGCTGACACGAGGCTCTGTTCTTCTCGTCACTGCACATGCACATGATGTGGGAAGGGAGAGTCTATTTGCTCTGAGGTAAGGTAGGTATGTAACTAACGTGTGGTATAAGTGACATTATTTGGTTCCGTTGCATGGCGTCTCTACAGCAGTGTTGCCACTATTAAAGTTTCAGCCCTCGTATTAATTGTGTAGGAAGGTCTGTGAAAGTTTCTGACTATACTCACTATTCAGTTGATTGGGTGCCACTCCTTTGTGTGTGTGTTGGTAGGTCTCAGGTTCAGGTATTGGCCTGGAGACTAGCTATACTGACATTGGTTTGTGTTTTTCATAAATTCCTCAAGGTAAATGCTTAGATCATGCACCAGTTTTTGCCACAGTCTTTCATATTCATTTACTAACCTCGAATGATCTGAGCCACTGATAGCATTACTAAATGCACAGTAAATAAATAAAAGTTAGCTTCCTTAGTCTATAACTGGACAAGTGCCACTTCAGAGATAAAGCCTCCAGTTTGAAGACTGAGGATGTGATAATGTTCTGACAGGTCAGAGCTATCAAATGTCTCAGCAATGGTGAACTGATGATTAGCAGGCAGAAACAGGAGAAACTTATAGGAAATGACAGCTGCAAATCTGCCTTGCCCAACGTGAATATTGCCCGGAATTGAATCTGAAGATCTGCGGTGAGAAGCCAGCACCTAACTGCCTATATGAGAGTATTTTATAATAAAAAAGTATCATTAGTTGCAATCTTGTCACACAGAAAATGTCATGATTGTCAGTCACAATATTGAATTTTGCATTGTAGTATATAGCATTGGATACACTTCTTTCAGGATTGTGACCAAGTGCATATTGATGATGTTGCATCAGATGACAATGGCCAAGACCTCAGTTCTTACAATTTTGGATCTGATGGCTTCCATGCGGCTGCTAGTAATGGTAATTTGTGTCTGGCTACTGGAGTTCGAGGGGGTGTGGACTGGATGCGGAAACTTGCCTTTCGGTATCGAAAGATCAAGGATATGTACAACAATTATAGGAATAGTGTTGGAGGTAGGTACATGCAGGCTGATGTGTGAGTTCCATTTTGTTAGCATCAGTTTTAAAGCTATGAAGTCCATGCATTTACCTTCTTTACAGGATGAATTGTAATCATAATTGTACTGAGATATGAGGTTCTCACAGCAATGAACATTAAGATTATAGTTGAAGAAAGTCGTCTTCTGGGTTTAGGCGCCGTGTAGTCTTCGTTTTGGCCGACGTTTCAGAGGAACGTATCGCCTCCATCTTCAGAGCAGTTGAATGGCTTGGAATGCAGAGAGCAGTAGCTGTATTGATAGGAAGTGAAAGGCGCTGCTTTTATATGAAGTAGGTTAGGGAGAACGGACCAATAGGAGCAGTGGAGAGCGATTAAGGCCATATGTGGTGTTGTGTGCTAAGGGAAGCCTCTCATCTCTTCCCTCAAGAAAAATCCAACAAGCCACACCAGTTCTTCATCATGTCATTGACGTCAGTAGCCTGTCCCCAGCCAACCGGTTCTTCTTGTCTAACCGCAACCTCCAAGTGCTATTGACCTCCAGTTTCCTGGATTCACTGGCCGTCCCCCCCCCCCAGCACCAACACCATATATGGCCTTAATCGCTCTCCACTGCTCCTATTGGTCCGCTCTTCCTAACCACGCCCCCTGCCTACTTCGTATATAAGCAGCTCCTTTCACTTCCCATCACTACAGCTACTGCTCTCTGCATTCCAAGTCATTCACCTGCTCTGAAGATGGAGGCGATACGTTCCTCCGAAACGTCGGCCAAAATGAAGAATACAAGGCGCCTAAACCCAGAAGACGACTTTCTTCATCGTCATCGCCGTGAAAACCTCAAAACTTACAAAGATTATAGTTGTCTAGGAAGTGATGCCGTATTGTCTAGTACATAGGCACACCAAAGTTTTGTAGGACCCTGCTGCCTCCATCCTCAGGTGGAAAAGGTCTGAAGACGGAGAGGGCGTGTTCTTTTGAAATGTAGGCAGTTGCTTTAAATAATCAGATTGTTCTACCGTTTTATCTTTAACATAACTTTGGATCTGAAAAGAGAATTCTGTTAAAGGCTGTAACTTTGAAGTTTTATTTAACAGAATAGCTACATTATATCTAGGTTGGGCCACCTATAGATTGGCTGATTGGCTGATTGGGGAATTGGGTTCAGTTCCTGGTGGGAACAGAGGCTTACCTCTAGAGGATCCATATGGGCTCTCTGGAGAATGCATCCTATCAGATGGGTAACATAAAGTTGTCTCTGTGCTTAACTAATAAGCACTATGCCATGAAGATGGGGGGGGGGGGGGGGGGGNTGCAGACCCACCTTTTCTTGACCTTGGTAGTAGTTGAAGGTGAGTAGTTGGCTTCATATCCTGGGTGGTTTAGCCCCTGGTATGCACTGGCTGGATGGGCACCAGAGCCCTTCTGGATGACATAGAGAAATGAAAATTCTTGACCCTATCAGGACTCGAAGTCTGAGCCCTTGGTCATCCAGCCCGTAGCCAGTTGCTATATGGACTGCGCTATCCAGGAGCTAGATCCTTGGGGTAAAGTGTCTGGGGTGTGAAACTTACCACTTCCCTGCAACCAGTTTTAAGTTTAAGAATGTGTGGAGCTATGCTTCCACTCCCAAATATGTCTTCATGGTGTTGTGCTTAATTACATATTTATGTGGAATAATGTCAAGGAGAGGAATGAAAAATAAACTAGATACATGCTGCGACATGAACAGCTTAACACCAATGTCATGATCATGATTTTAGCGATCCCTGAACTTGAGGCATCACTTAGCAGGTTATTGAATGTGAAAGACAGTACATACTAGGCAGGCGGAGGCATTTAAAACACGTGATGTAGAAACCAAATATAGTATATAATGGTGTTCTAGATTATGATACTATGTAGTTAGAATAGTACATCAAATTAGGCCACAATCACTTCCTGCCATATCTTTTCCAATTTATTATTCACTGATGATCCCATCATTTGATGCTATATAGTTGGAGTGACTGACAGCCTTGTTAATTTAATGAAATAAAATACACCCTATATGCTGCATTGGTTGGGCACCAGTGTTTTGGAGGGAAACATTGGTGCCTACATATAAGACTACATGGCAGGTCCCTCCATAACCCAGTATAATGCAATACAGATCTTCTGCTCTGCAAGTCTCAACTTTTACACCAATAAAATCATCCGTAGATAATCAAGAACATACTGTATTATCTGCATCAAATGTTGCTGGTTCCACAGTCTCAATGTGCAATGCATCTTTCTATAAAACATACTAAAAGTTATTCATTTTAAAAGCTTTACACATCAGTATATGTTTCGACCAAAATGGTCATCATCAGGTGTTTAAAATGATGGATGAGGAAACTACTGTGGTTCTGTATTGTGGCTTCAGTTATTAATATATGGGCCCCTCTGTACACATGTGTATTCGAAGTGGCAGTTATTCCTGTTGTGTTATGTTGTGTCTTTTTTTTTATGAATGAGACTGTGGTATCAGCAACATTTGATACTAGTGATGTTCAGCAGGATGCTACAATCTAATAATGTTTTATGTATTATGCATGGTTCTTGATTGTGTGCATGTCCTTGAACACAAGAATAGGATCCTACACAGCACTTTCTGATAAAATATTTGTACTCTCAGTCTGTGTTTTAGCGTCAGGGCTAAACAGATACTTGCACTGGCAGGAATGGCACTTGACAGTGTTGCCAGCTTGCCTAAATCATAAGCTGGTTTCCATACCAGGATATATCAATTAAAAGAAAAACACTGATCATATCTGATTTCATGCCACATCATGATATAATTTTAAGAGTGGATGTATGCATGAACGTGTAAGATTCTGACAGCTATGAATGTGAAGGTTACTCTCTTTTGTGATATAGCGCACTATGTAGTCTTATAGAAAGTTATTAGTGCTATGAAGAAAATGACTGTTGTTACCGCTCGCTCTCCCTTCGGTTTCTGTTGTTGGGTGGGGTTCTGGTAGGCAATGAAATTCTTTCTCGGGGTCATTATACGGGCCTTGGATCATGAGGAGGCAAAGGGTAATAATGTTACACCAAAACACATTACATTTACTCGCTGTTTAATATATTATCATATGTTGAAACGCATCTGTCCGTAGGAATGACACACATTACATTTACTCACTGTTTAATATTATCATATGTTGAAACACGCCTATCCGTAGGAATGACCGAATGAGAACTCCTTTAGAAGCTCGGACTATATCGTTGAGTTTTGGGACATTAATTCTCCCACTCTCGCAGATATATTCCATCATTGCTTCTGATTCGATCATTCAAAAAGAAGGCGGTATTACAAGTTTAAACCCTCCAATACCCTTCTTAAAAATTACACCTTTGAAACTGCTGGTCCAGCAATATTCTCAACGATTCTCGCGACCTCGCTAGACTGCAGNGTTCACATTATTCTTTTTGCTTTTCGATTATATCATTTCTTATAACTAACATTTAGGAACAAATAAAATATTTGAGTATGAACATGACTGTTGTTTTCTGCGATGTTGTGTTTACATTGTGCAAACATCAACACAGAGATAGATATGCTGCATGGGTTGCGGATTAAATATTGGACATCGCAGCTTGACTCTTAAAACACATTTTTTTAAGTTTCATGGGGTGGGGTGAGACTGGGTCCACTTGGTATGTCAGCCTAATTATCTTAATTGTACCAGCCCTGGATGATAAATGAGTATGGAGCAGTTGGTGGAATGAGATTTGGTGGGGGAAACTGAAGTACTTGGAGAAAATGTGCCCCAGTGCCACTTTGTCCACCACATATCCACATGACCTGACTTTGGATCAAACTCAGGCCACTGCAATGGGAAACTGGTGACTGCCTCAGCTGTGGCAGGACCCAGATACATTGGTTACTGTATGTACCACATGCATTCAGCTCTAAATTTTGCCCAGACATTGTATTCCTGTGATTCTCATAGTAAACTTCAATTATGTCTCCAAACAGCATAACTGATTTGGACTTCGTATGGATATGCATTGTGTGTTCTATGGGATAATGAGAAATTTGTAAATATTATCTAGAAAAATTTCATGCTTCAGAGGGTTCCAGTCATCATAGGCATCTGATGATGGTGTAACTTCAATTTGAATGTATCCTGTATTATTTTTAATTATTGATTTATATATGACGTACTTAGTAGCCCAGACTATAAACAGTCAAATGATAGGATTGTTACTGAATAACAAATTGATCTAATTTGGGGCACCATTCTTTCACTTGTCTGGAGAGACTGTGGAAATGTCAGAAAATCTCAGTCATGATGGTCTCTGGGCTGAGATGAACATGTAGCATAAGTGCTACCCATTTGACCTTATGTTCTGTTATCCTGTGTACTGGTGGACGTATGATGATAAAATAGCTTGCAAAGTAAATGACATGAGAAACAAATAAGATTTAAAGTGTTTGGTTTGAGGTTCTCACAGCAGTGACTGTGAATTTTGTCACGGAATCCAGGTACATGGACCGTGTTATCAGTGAGGCAATAGAGAGTGGGTTCCATCCTAGAAGCATGGTTACTGAGGATGGATTTTGCCTCAGCAAGTCATGGAAGCATCTCATCTACAACCCGAGAAAATGTAGGAAATGTCCTTAATAGAATTTCTCATAATGGGGTTCTCCACAAAGCCATTAGGCCCCTGTACATTGTCCTACTCAAGTGCTTATCCACCTGAGTTGCAGTGGCTTCTTCCTTTTGTTGGCTTTCCACACATGTCATTTTGCAGCGGCTTCGTCATCTCTGACCACACTGGCTGGGCCCATCTATATTTACTATTGGTCACTCGTATTATTTTTTCTTGGCTTCTCTTATATACACACTTTCCTAGTGTGACTCTTTTCAAGACCAGCACAAATACATTTTTCCTTGCTCCTATTGGTTCTCTTTGGACACCTTTACATGCCTACATGAAACTGTATTTTCCTCAGACAGCTTGTTTTTCTGGGTGGTTGCTTGCCTAGCTTAACTCTTCAACCCTGAAGATGGAGACAGTGCATTCCTCTGAATGCCAATGAACTTCTGGGCTACATAGTGTCTCATCCCAGAAGCTAGTACTCTTCAAAATTAAAAATGGCTGACCTAAATAGTACAGGATATAAAGTCCTTCTGCTCTTTGAACTGGGATATGTATACTTCATGTACGGAACATTATGGAAGAATAGTCCTGCGTAAGTACGAGGGGGTACCCAAAAGGAACCGAACTTATTTTTTTTTAAACTTATTTATTCAAATTTTAAGCACAAACCTTCAATCCCCTTCAAAGTACTCTCCACTTACACTAATACACTTGTCTAGTCTTTTATTCCATTTTTCAAAACATTGTCTAAATTCATCTTTTGAGATGCTTGACAGCGCCTCCGTCGTTTTTTCCTTCACCTCAGCAACATCAGCAAAATGCTTTCCTTTCATGTCTCTTTTCATTCGAGGAAACAAAAAAAAGTCGCACGGGGCAAGGTCGGGTGAGTATGGAGGGTGAGGAACAGGGGTCATACCATTTTTGGTCAAGAATTGTCGTACAGACAGGGCTGTGTGAGCAGGGGCATTGTCATGATGGAAAAACCAGTCACCCGACTGCCACAAATCTGGCCGCTGAGCTCCAAGTCACTCCCGACAGCTCCACAATTTCTTCAATGGTCCGTCGTCGATCTTCCTTGATGATTTCACGAATTTTTTCAACATTTTCATGTGTTCGGGCCGTGGAAGGACGACCAGAACGAGGTTTGTCATCAATTGACATTTCACCATTTTTGAAACGGGAAAACCACTCAAACACTTGAGTTTTCCCCATAGCATCATCCTTGTACGCCATTTTTAACATTTCAAGAGTTTCTGTTCCACTTTTTCCGAGCAAAAAGCAGAATTTCACCGCCGCACGCTGTTCATGAAAATCAGCCATTGCAAAAACGACGATCTCACAAAACAGTTGTCACTATAAACTCTGCCGAAACTAGTCCTTACCTTCTGAAGCAACGGTAGTCGGCTTATCGACTCAGGAATGTTAGCTCTATGCGTTCATAGCGGCAAAACGCGGTACTACAAAAGCTCTGCCCACAAAAAAATTAGTTCAGTTTCTTTTGGGTACTCCATCGTATGTATGAATTTACCACTGATGTCTGAATATCAGAAGTACGAGCCATACTTGCTGCCTGCCCTTTTACCCCCCAGGAAAATTCCTGGTATTCATTTCTGTTAGAGGCTTAGTTGAACCCAGGGCCATAGTGCGGCTGGAAGGATTAGGTCCATTGAAAAATCCAGTGACCTCATCGGGATTTGATCTTGTGACCTGGCTTGTAGCATAGTACCTCAACAAACTATGCTACCACGTGCCCTCATAGTAGATGGAGTATAACAAATTTAATGAATATGAAAGAGATTTAGGCAGCAGTGATGTAATGGTGAGTAGTAGCATAGGGTGATGACATGACAAAACGGCAGTATAAAATCCTACTTTATGAACAACATTAAATTTGTAAAACTGCAGATTGCTGGAAAACAGTGCTTTATGTTTTCATGAATTAGACTGAAGAGCATGGCTCAAAATATGTGAAGGATTGTATTTCTTATACAGTGTCCTCCTGAGTATGTTAGTTATCCATTTTAAGGCTTACCTGTGCATTAATTAGGTTCCCTTGATCCCTCTATCCACCTGTAAGTATGAAGCAGCTGGAGAACTGCTGAATAGATTTTCTAGAAATTTGGTATTGGAGTACAAAATATTATGGAAGCAATTTCAGGTATCATTTAGATGGGGCACTTTTAATGATTATGTGAAGACTTGCAAGCATTTCTGTATATCTTGGGCATAATACACTAAATATTTAACAGAAGAGTGCAAAGTATTTCCAGTGGAATGTTGCAGAGAAAAATGAAATGTACGTTTTTATATATACTGCACATCTATAGGTGTTCAGGGTAATTGAATGAATTTGACTCTGTGTTCTCAGTGCTGAATTCAGACATTAAACGGCCACCATGATTTCCTGATCACTCCCATAGTGCATTAGCATGGATAATTGGTAGCATATTGTAGAGTGAAGAGGTGGGCTAATCATATATTCATTGCTTATAATAATTGACGTGCCTGTCTTAGGATTGCTAGGTGCAAAACGGGAGCAGTGGCTTCAGCTGCGCTCAGAAATTGAAGCTATGACAGACAACTGGCTAACACTTGCCATCAAGTGTTTGACGCTTATCAACTCCAGGTAAGAACTTTAAAGTAAACAAATGTAATGAGGTGGTGACGTACATGCAAACTGTATAGTATTGGCATTATTTGAAACATGTGTAATCTGTTATCATAGGGTGTTTTGTGTTCGTAATTATTCCTTTGACTTTGTTGTTTAACACAACAAGGAGTAACTGTCATACTCTCTGTTAGTCCATATAATCACCAGACCAATGGAGATGCTTATCTCTATGATGCAACACATTTTCAGTTTCTTTGTGGAAGAAACGAGCTCCGTATTTGCACACCTTAGCTTCTGTTTCATCATGTCAGAAGTGTTTTCCTTGAAATGTTTCTGCACTGGTCCACAGAAATAGAATATTGCTAGGCTCAAGATCTGGTCTGGTGTGTGTGTGTGTGTGTGTGTGTCACAGGTGTCTTATCTTAGTATTTAGTTACTAACAGTATTAGCAACATTCGTAATATTTCATAAATGTATGTATATAGTTCAGTCTTCTTTAGATTTATGTTCACAGATTTATTTGTCATATTTGTATTTTGTTTTAATTATTTTCTATACCTTATATATTCGTGCTAACTTTGTAATTGGCCACTGGGCTGTTAAGTTATTNATTCTATCAGCCCCGTTCAGCCAACAAGGTTGGCCCTCGGTACTTGATATTTCCCCCATCTACCAGAGGCATCGGAAACTACTTGGGCGGTAAATTGTTGCCTGATTTTGCTCAGAGGTCTCCTAGAGACACGAGGATCTTTTACGTGCCGTAAATCTACAACACGGGACCCACGGCTTAAAGTCCCTCCCGGAGGACTTGTTCCCTGAATTTTTCCACCCTTAAAAATTCCACTACCTCCACCCATGTACCTTGAGTCATGAGGTAGGAACGTTACCCCTAGACTATGGAGGCCGCTTTCATAAGGGGTAAGTATAGTACAGTATAATGCATTGCGTCATTCCTATTAACAGTGTACATACCATTGTACCTATTTTTGAATGCAGCTGAAAGACTTTAAACAGGCAAGTGATCACTGATGTATGAGAATTCATTAGGAAGTCTCACCATTATATAAGCTTTCTTATTATTAGCTTTGCCAACTTCGGTCCACATTCCATTTCAGTAGCACATTACCAGATGATACATCAAGGCTGATGTTGCACTTTGCACATCCATATCAAAGTGATAACAGTTCTTACAAAAGAGATACAATCCCCCATCTGAAAACAGTCTGGCAGGCTTCATTGGGTTTCTGAACAAGTAATGTTTTCTAGAGAGAGGTTGTTAGCCTTTGCCCAATCCCTTAACTTAGGAAGACCATTGTTTTTCTCTTGGGGTACCCCTTTTGGGGGTTTGGCTTCACCATGTTTAAAGGGTTTTCCATTCCATAGTCAGAGTCCTGTTTGGTGGGGCCAGACACTTGCCTTTCACCTTTCTCTGTCTGCCATATCTGTACTTTCACCCCAGAATGCTTTGCTCAGGGGTCACCACAAGGCAGGAGAGTTCAGATTTGCTGGTGGAGTCCTACTTAACAGGTGGTGTTCTGGTACTTAATGGTGTGCACCTACTGGTATCAGTGCACCCTACCAACCTCTGACACCTTTGACACAATAGACAGAAACAAAAGTCTACTCACGCATTCATTGACCTGCATAACGCATATTCATGTAACATACTTGCTGTCAACAGGCCATTGCTATATGTAACCTGAAATAATATAATTTCAGAGCTTTTGTGTGTCTGGAAGGATTGCTTAATCACACATTTGTTTTATTGTTTTCACTAGGTCAAATTGTGTGAATGTCCTGGTAACAACCACACAGCTGGTTCCTGCTCTAGCAAAAGTCTTGCTCTTTGGACTAGGAGGGATTTTCCCTATTGAGAACATCTACTCAGCTACTAAGATTGGTAAGTAATTAGACTAAACTTTCTCTTCTTTGCTTTATGCAAGAAGAGTTTTTCTTATGCTTCTATGTCAGTATCACATGTTTGGTGCCGTTTTAGTTTTAAACATGCATTATGCTCTTCTATCTAGCAGACCAGATGGTAGAGAAATAGAAATGATGTTAAAGTCAGTTTTATCACTTTTCTCTATTGAAATTGAAGAAATCTCAGCTTTGTACTGTGGTATGTTAAACGGAGGCAGTTATAGCATGACATTGCATTACAGAACAGACATATTCTTGCAAATTTGTCTGTATAATGAAATTCTGTAAAGCAATCCATATTTTATCTTCCATGTTACAGTTCAAGGTATGTTCTCATTGAAAGCTGTTTGGTCCTAACAAGTAAGGACAATGGAAGACCAAAGAGTTACATTTTCTAACTGATTCTTCCAGAGAGATATTAATTTTTTCATCATATGATATATATGCCCTCCCTAATTCTTACAGAGTGGCCAGCATGTTTCAGAATGTACAGTATTGCCATCTTGAGGCTCACAGTTTCAGAAGACATGCATCAACTCTGTGTTAAGAGATAAACATTCACTATATATATAATTCATCCCCATGGATCCATTGATATACCAATTGTATATTACACTTTAAAAACTCTTCTCATAAAATGAAATTTAAAATTGATTATTAATAAAATTGGTACATAATACAAGCAGATGCACAAGGCACTTGACATAAAGCACTGAGAATTTTACTACTGATTCAGCTGTTAAAAATTCTACTTGTTTACCTCCTTGGATTTACCAATAAATATGTTTGCCGAAGTGAGTATTGGTTGTCCTGTGTGTGTAAATAAATTTTTTCTATGCCACTGCAGATAATATCATAAGAAATCTTATCATCCAGAAGAACAGCAAAAATTTGCATTAAGTAAGCCCATAACTGCTGCAATGGAGGGGAATGAAGTTGCTGTTAGCTGCATAGTACAGTATTTCTCTAATAGTTGACATTAAATGAATATATTTATAGCAGAAGAACAAGATTTCTTTCCATCTACACCTGTGGTTATTTGAAGGCAGTCTTAAGAAAGCATTGTGGGTTTTTCTGGAAAACTGCATTTACTTGTAAAGAGCCTTGGCATTTCTAGCTTATAGTTTTATGATGGGACTTGGCAATCAAAGGGTTAAACTGTCAAACACATACATAGGATTTGAGGCTGTCGCAGCAATGGCTGTGAAGATATATATGCATGTATGTACAGAAACTCTGTATACTATGTTGAAAGTTGTCCTGCTTGCTGTCTGCTTCATCCTGGTTTCTTGTTTTACTGACTCTTTGACCCAAAAGTCAGAGGCGACGTGTTTGTCCAAAACATCAGTTGACTTCCAACAGACTGTGTGGCATTTTGTTCAAGAAGACGGACATTTTTTATCTAACTCACACCTTTGATACATATCCAGCTTATTAATACAAGTAGACCAAGACTGATTAATAATCAGCACACAGCAGATGAACTACCGCTTCTAATAACCTGAAATCCCCAGAGACCCTATATAATAACAATAATAAGTGAGCCATGTTTACATTTTTACGTAATCAAATCAGAGCCATGACATGACAGAGCATTTCGATATTCTTTGAAGTAGTAACTCAGTTAACAGACATATGTTTAATAAACAAAACCTAACTGCTAAATACAGCCTTTATCAAAACAGTGATACAATTTACAATGTACCACATGAAATACATAGGCGAGATCAAGTGTTAATTTAATACCAGATATAAAGAAGAAATAAAGACTGCCATGTCTGGCATTGCTCACTCCTTAAGGCCTCTTGTCCTGAGTAGCCTAAAGGTGTATTATTGTTCCTTCTGAGGTTTCTGCTTGAAATTTCAGGTTTGTTGGTCAATTACTTATGGAGAGTCTGCATCTTGTGGTCAACATCTTCTAACTCAGACAGGATGGCACTAACTGTTGATTTCATTTCTGCTTGGCCAGACTTATCTTTTTCTCCCATTTCCTATAGATTTATGTTCATCTTGGCTTGGTTGGCATTCACCATTTCTTCCATCCTTTCCTTTAGATCTTCTGGGTCAGCTTTTCTGTTGGTGTTCATGTCCTTTTCGATTTTTCTTTCATTTTGTTCATTTCTTTTATCATTTCCTATAGATTTTCTTGGTTGGCTTTTCTGTTGGCGTTCATGTTCGCTTTGGTTTCATCTTTCATTTCGTTCAACCTTTCCTTCATTGCTTTAGTATTGGCATCCATCCTGTCTTGGGTAGCGTCCATTTTTGTCAGATGGCACTGTAAAATAGATCTTTGTTCCAATAATCAGTCACTCTGATCCTATCCATACCTAACACATCTTGTCACTTGTATCAGTGACTATAGAAGGGGTTCGGATTTATTGGTTCCTTACAGGTCATAACGACAAATAATTATAACACTGTTACTGACTTTCACATTACAAAGCACTCCATGCTACTCCAGTCTATCTCCACTAGTTTTCACGGATTTATAACACTGGAACTATAAAAGCATCACTAATCACACACTCCCAATATCATTATGCTACAGCACACATAAAATCGCACATTAAATCTTCACAGGCTGACTTCTTGTACTCTTCTGCAATCTTCTTGTTTCTGTTCTTCTGCAGCTACTACTACTCATAACTGCTCTGAACTCTCCTGGACTCTTACTTATATAGCCGTGGAATGGACATGCATCACAGGAAACACATATCACGTGATCACTACAAACTGTTGTGTGTTGGACCATGTTTACAGAGCAGTTGCCAGGCAACACCTTGATCAATATGTGAGAGATGCAAACTTGGGATAAACATTAATCATACATTACTCTCTTCCCTAGTCCTCGGGGATTCCTCTCCCCTCCACCAGTTACTAGTTTTCTTCCCTGTTCCTTACAGCACACAACCAGTCTGCTTCCCAGTTCCAAGCAACACATGACATCTGCATACTTACACAAGCAGAAGTACTAGCTTGTAAAAAGACTAGGAAATAGTGCATAGAGTTTCAAGTCAAGAGGATCATGAGTAGATAATCTGCACCCCAGTTCCACCATATGACTTGCCACGTCAATCAACGCACTTAAGAATCCAGCCAGCACCAGTTGTACACAAGACAACCAACGTGCATATTAGCAAAACACTTTTAGTAGTGAATCCAAGATGAGTAAACAAATGTGCCCCTGATATTGTGAACAGTTCAGTCAGCAATAACACCTACAGTGCTCTGTGTCACTTCATTTGCACATCAGCTAACATTGTGTACTAATTGATTAATAATTAATTGTTTCTTAATTTATAATCATTTTATGTATAAGAACAATTTCAAAGCTTAATATTCAAATAACATGCCAGTAGATACATTAAGCTAAATTATGTATATATACATACAGTGTTTATCTCTTAATATGAAGCTTATGAATGTGTCCGTATAATTAAATAGGATCTAAAGGTGGGAAGAGTATGCCAAACAGCTTTGTAAACACTGGGGCATTTGCTGTGTGATGGAAAAAGTGGTACATCTCTGTTGATCTGCACAATGTGATGCAACACCATACAATTACGTTGCCCATATAAGTTTCACTGTTTTGGACATTTAAATATGATTCCGAGCACTGATGATGCATTCACATCCATGAGCGTGCGTGTATGCCCTCGTGCTGTAGGCCTTGTCCTGTAACAATTACGTGAAGTGGCTGTTATTCTCTCTGTGAATGATATTGTGGCGTTGTATGGTTTAGAAAAAAATGTAGGCTGTAGGGGACATGTAGAGGCAAGTGAAAGTGTCTGATAGTATGATATGGCGGAAGGTGTTGCATCAGTTTTCAGAGTCTACCATCCGTCATGGCATCACATCCCAAAAGGCAGCAATCATCATAGTAACTACCATGTGAACCTCAGATCTGGTATTCATAATGTATCAGTCAGCACAACAGTTCTATAATAAACAAATCATTACTATTGTTGTGAAAGAAGACCTTGAGAGTATTCTTATGACGTCACTTTATTACTCAACACCGTAACTACAGTTCAGTGTAACTATAACACAAAATCTTGAACAAGTCATTTCACAGCCGCCCCTTTCTTGTTAACAACTCTCGCTATACTGTAGAACTGCTCTGCTCTCCGCGCTGTCTTCTGTCGAAACGCACTGCCACTCTCGGTCCTCAGCTGGCTTCTTATACTGTTGCCTAGCAGCTCCCCCGCTGTTGTATCACAGCGGGGACATGTTTACTGGCCTGTTACCCTAGCAGTGGCAGCAGCATTCGCTGTTACATCACATCTGCTGTTGCATCACCGTGGGGCAACATTACTGGCAATTCGTTATCGCGTCGCACTGAGTCCACAATTCCCAACAACTACTATATTAGCATCTGTTTATTGTGTGGAAGTATTGCTACATGTTTTGACCCTGTTGGGTCATCACACAGAGGGGACGACAACAGGAAGACCGTGCACTCCCATATAAGATACAACATAACACATGAAATAGTTCCATCATAGTCGCTCAGACCATTATGTAGAAGTAACAGAATATATAATGTAGAAGACTGCCACACACTACTATACACTAACAAATTAAAAAGAATAACGCCGACTCTCAGGAAAGCCCCATGCTGTACAACATACACTATTTTATGCAATAACAATAGTAAACAGAAGAACTTTGATTTAAATTCTAATTTCTAAATTTTAATGGTAATTTGAATATTAATTGGAATAACATACAAATAATTTCCTTTTAATATTACTAAGAAATTAGAAATAATAATGCCTGCTCTCAAGAAGGCCCCATACTCTACGGCATACACCATTATGCCACAAAAATAATCAAGAATTTCAAATCTTAAGTTATATGTTAATTGAATTATATTTTTAACATAATGTACATTTTTATAATTTAAATTTAACAATGGAAATTATACACAAATTGAACGAAAAATTTATAAATCACTAATCTTCATGACCAATATGACCAATCCAATTAGNACTAGCCAGGCTGGCAGTGGTACCCGATACTTCCCCATCTACCTGAGGTATTAGAGAATACTGGGGCAGGAAACTTTTTGCCTAATTTTGCTCAGAGGTCTCCTAGAGACATGAGGATCTTTTACGTGCCGTAAATCTACGACACGGGACCCATGGCTTAAAGTCCCTCCCGGAGGACTTGTTCCCTGAATTTTTCCGCTTTTAAAAATTCACGACCTCTGCCGGGTTTGAACCTGCATACCTTGAATCATGAGGTGGGAATGTTACCCCTAGACTATGGAGGCCGCTTCACTGACTCCAAATAACACTTCTTCATTTCTCACATAATCGGTCCAACTGATCTTCTCCATCCTTCTCCAACACCACATTTCGGAGCTTTCCAGGTGTTTCTGATCTACTACCCCAAGTGTCCAAGTTTCAGCCCCATACAAAGCAATGCTCCAAATGTAGCATTTCACTAGTTTCTTTCTCAAATTTAAGTCCAATTTGCTGGTAAAAAGATTATTTTTCTTGCTAAATGCAGCTTTTGCCATGGCAATCCTAGATTTAATTTCACACGAACACCTTCCATCATCTGTTAACAGGCTACCCAAATATTTAAAACATTTCACATTCTCCAGTTGTTTT
>NW_019739954.1:1579104-1588940 GCF_002891405.2 Cryptotermes secundus
ACCTTCCAATTTTGATTACTCTATCAATCATGCCCTGTAGCACAGTTTCTTCCTTAGCCATTAACACAAGGTCATCTGCATATTTCACAGTTTGAATAATTTGCCCTCATAGTTTGAAGTCTCCAAGTTCGTCCAGAGCTTCTTTGGTAAGACATTCGCTGTACAAGTTGGACAAAATTTGTGATAAACAGCATCCTTGTCGAACTCCTCTTCCAATCTGCACACTTCCTGTCTCCCCTCTGTCCAGTCGTACTCTAACTTTCTGATCCATGTACAATTTACTAATCAATCTTCTTTCACGCCAATCGATACCTGTTTCCTTTAGGATCTGCATTAATTTGGTCCAGTTTACCCGGTCAAATGCCTTCTGCCAGTCTATGAAGCAAACACACAGTTCTTCATCTATCTCCAAAGTTCGTTCCGCTATAATTCTCATCATCCCAATTGCATCCCTGGTTCCTTTTCCTCTTCTAAATCCAAACTGATCTTCTCCAAGTACATCCTCGTTTTCCTTTCAATTCTTTTTTTAAGTATCTTTTGCTATTATCTTTGCTGTATGTGCAATGAGGCTTATTGTGCAATGGTCACTGCATTTTGTAGCTTTTGTCTTTTTCTTTAAGGGAATCATTGTCGCTGTAAAGTCCTTGGGCCACTCCCCAGTTTCATATATGGTGTTATATTAGTTTTGTCAGTGTTTTCAAAGCACCTTCTCCCAGTAACTTAAGCACATCTCCAGGTACATCATCATCTCCTGTAGCCTTTTCATTCCTCATGTCCTTGATAGCTTTTTCCACCTTACTTTGTAAAATATATGGTCCTTTCTCGTCTGTATCTACTTCTTCCTGTTCAACTTCTAAGGTTTCTGGCCGATTAGGTCGATCATATAGTTCTGTAATATAATTTTCCCAAATTTTCAGCACTTGCCTCTGATCTACTATTCTATTCCCCTGGGAGTCTTCAATGACAGTATTTTGAATCCCATGGTTCTCTTCACATCCTAGTTCTTTTGTCTTCATGTACATCAAATCATAACGTCCTGTCCTTTGAAATTCTATAATCTCATTACATATCTCCTCAAGATATTCCTTTTTGGCCCTGTCCATGGCTCTTTTCAATTCATTCCTCAGTCTCCTGTATTTCCTCCTGCCTTCTTCATTGTTTACATTCTTCCATTTCCTTCGCTCCTCCATTTTACTCATCATCTCCTGACACCCTCTATGTGCTAAAGTTGGCACTAATTTTGCTCGGGCAGTATAATTTACTTGCGGACTGAAACCACAGTGTTTGTTTTTTGTTTGATGATGACCTGACAGGGTCGAAACATGTAGCAATACTTCAACACAATAAACAAATACTGGTACAGTAGTACTGATTTGTTTATTATAGAATTGTTGTGTTGACTGATACATTAAGAATACCATATATCAATTTTTTATAGTGTGCATCCTGTCGTGTTATCATATTTATTATATTGTAACGTGTTGGGTATTTAACATGACAAATAACTTCACGCCGTATTGAATATAGCGAATTTTATTTCACATTCGCACTTACAATCACCCAAATTCCAATCTGACAATTACTGCTATCTGCAGTATCATAAATACTACACTGCAAATGCCAGAATACAACTGACTGGTTGCCGGCTAACTCGGAACTCTCTCGGAACTAACTCGTAGGTAGCTGCCTTGAGAACTATTGATAACGCACTTTCACTGTTTTCGTTGACGGCTAGATTCCAACTCTACTCGCAGGCTGCTGCCTTGAGGACTGTTGATAACTTGCTTGTAGGCTTGCTCAGAACTAACTCGGAACTGAACTCGGTGATGGCCACATTGCAACTAACTCGCAGGCAGCACAGCTCTCTTATATAGTGGCTGTGTGCCTGTTACGTAGCAACGCTGTTACCTCATGCTGTCTTACGTCACCGCGCATTGCGCGGGGGGAGGGGAGCGCTGACTCATCTGCCACGTCACTGTGGCCTGAGTTGCCACGTTGCTGCTGGGTAGGGAGGGGTTCTCTGTTGCGCAACATGTCACAATATATACTGCCTGATGATGGCCCCATGAGGAGTAAAACATGTAACGGTAAACAATAAAATACAATCTGTGTGGTATTCATTTTGATTGTAATACCATTTTTCTTGTGTTGACAGCTACATTACCAAACCATATATATACACACAACAGGATGCATACAATAAAGAAACCTCAGATCTCACATACTTTCTTTTTTAACCTTAAAAGCTGAAAGACACCGTATGGGGACAAGTAGACTGTCTTCCCTCCCGCATCATCTAACTGAATGTTGCATGTTACTGAATGCAGAGTCCGACGTCGCAATTCATGCACTTTGTCTGTAATTAACTCTGTTTTCCATGCGAAGAGCGCACACGCAATGTTAGTCTCGTATTGGCAGGAAGTAAGCCAGTGATGGCGAGTGATGTCCTGTATTCATAACGCTTATAAAACGTTGCAATTTCAACTATGCACCATGGCCCCTTTTCGCATTGAAGGAGTCTAAATTCATAGGCTGTTCGTAAATCACACCATTCAGAATGTGTTACAGTTTATTCTGAAGGGATGTGGAAGCAAGTGGTATGAGGTGATATTCCAAGAACTGCCTCTGTGTGGATAGTCTGACATATGTGAATAAACAAACAGAGTTTCATAAGGCAATGTAGGATAAGAACTCGCCCACACTGGGGTATACAGGAGCCTACTTGACTGGAGAATGTGCAGACCGTAAACACACACTCCTTTTGCCAGATAACCACACAGACAGTGGGTCACCACTATGCATTTATACTGCAGAAACGTATTGTGCAGAAGCTGTATGCATTTTTGTGGACAGACGCTCAAAATTGGGGAAATATTTCTTTTGGAATCAAAGTAACAATTTTTACAGATTCTGAAATCTGTAAATTACAGTATCTGATTCTATATACTTTCTAGATAAAAGTAGCATTTATTTCGTTCGTTTATCACAAAAATTGAAGAAATCACAGCATTTTGAGTAACATGGCTACAATTTTTATTACTCTACAATTGAGGGCATTTAAATTAACTCCGTCCCGCTGCCACTACCGGAATTCAAATGGCCCGTCCCCTAAGCATTAATAATTCACAGATGGGGAATGCCGATAGAAATTATGGATCAGTTCTCTATTGTTCATTTTCTGCCTCAAGTGGGAAAAGATACAGAAGAGTTAAATGTGATGTATTAATGTTGGGAGATGTGTATGGGTTGTTTCGTTGTAGTTTTATTCAACTTACTGGAACTTGCAGTTATGTAAGTGTTTGCTTTGTAGGTAAAGAGAGTTGTTTTGAACGTATTGTGTCAAGATTTGGACGCAAGTGCACATATGTGGTGGTGGGAGATGGACAGGATGAAGAAGCTGCGGCCAAGCAGGTGAGACAAATATTGTTACCATATATATACAGGACAACTGTGTTGTTTGTTTAACTTACATTTACTGCTTAGGAACTACTTGGGACAATTGACAGGATTGGTTTCAGGAAACTGTCACTTGAAGGGACACCGACTCAGATTTATGACTAGTAAACATTCCCACCTTTGAAAGGTGCCATGACAGAAGACACAGCCTTGGATGTTCTATGTGATGTTCTTGCTTAGGTTATCATTTCAGTGTAAGTTTCTATTAAA
Source organism: Cryptotermes secundus (assembly GCF_002891405.2). Classification (NCBI taxonomy): domain Eukaryota; kingdom Metazoa; phylum Arthropoda; class Insecta; order Blattodea; family Kalotermitidae; genus Cryptotermes; species Cryptotermes secundus. The sequence continues at coordinate 1,582,771 of NW_019739954.1, forward strand.
AGACTCCAGTAAGCAAAGTCCCGTGCTTTGTTGAAGGTGCAGGACTACTGGAGTGTTGATATTAGAAAGGGGATTTGCCATGGAATGTAGGTATTTTAAGCATTAATCTCATATAATTTAGTCTCATGTAAACAACCTCAAGCATTATATCTGTTACAGTTCTCACCTGTTCTGATTGATTCATTTTTAGTTCATTTTCAGTGTTCATAGTACTAAAATATTTGTTGTAGTTAGGAGTATGTGTTAGTTTTTGGCTGATATTGTATAACACTTTCATACTCTTTTGGCAGCCAAGTGTTTGGTCAGAGATGAAGCCCCAAATTAGAGATGGAGAATGTGATAATGTGCTGCCTGATTGGGGCCATCACAAAGCTGGGGGGTTAGTGATAGTTGAGTATGGTTGCAGTGGTGGAATGATGTTTAGTAAGTGAAAACTGAAGATAAGATAAGATAAGATAAGAACCTTCGGCACTCTCACTCCATCCATCACGAATCTTACATGAGGTCACTTTGGATTGAACCTCTGCCTTTGTGGTAAGAAACAGTGTCTGACCCCCTGATTTATGGCATCAGCAAGGTCGTTATAAACTCATTAGCCCAGTACACCATATGAATATTAGCAAGCGGAAAGTTTGACTGGGTCTAGATGAGTAGGTCAGATGTGCTCGAGGAATTCATGTTCAGTTTGTTAACAGTAATAACTGGAATTCAGTGTCAGTTTGTCAGGTCTAAGTATGAACAGGTTGGAAGAGTTTCTGTTGGGTCTAATTCTTCTTTGGTTGCAGTAAATCTTTGCGGTTTATACCAAAGTTGATGGAACTTTGAGGTATAAGAGGGCACCATGCTGCTTCTAGCCAGCAACCTTGTTCTTTGTCACATTTAATTTTAGCTGCCATCTGAGTTCACATGATGTCTTGTTCATTTGCAGCTCAATTTTCCATTCTGGCGAATATCGAGTCATAGCGACACTGCTGCCCTCTACAATGCTCTTGAGATGGACTTCTTATGATGTGGAATATTGTTGGAGGTGAGAATGTCATTTGAAAATAAACTGTGATTAAAGTCTTGTGCGTGTGTGTGTGAATGTATGTGTGCAGTTCGGATACGCAAAGTGCTGACTGGTGGACACTGGGTGTAAAGTTTTGAAACAAATGATGGGATGTGGAAACCAGATTTTCTAGTAAAGACAGACAGAAGATTGCTTCAGTACTCATTGTTTATTGGCAGTGTTCATTACTTCACATTTATGATAATGGTCTGAGAAAGAAGAAAGAAGATAACAGTTCAATTATTTACAACATTTGTAACATTTAATGTTTCCTCAGCTGTTTTAATTTGAATGCTATATTATTGAGTACAAAAAAAATTGAGTCGATGCAAATGTTAATGCATCTTGATGGCTCAGTCACGTGATTGTTAACACTGTTCTTGATATTAAAATCCAGAAGCAAGAGTTAACCCTTCATCTGAAGATTACTTCTTTGCCAGGGCTGACACAAGACTGAATGCCAACACAGTCATGACAAGTTTCATCACCTCCTCAGTTAAGAATACATCAGCTTTCACAGAACTTCCGCAGAATTAATAACAGTAAATTTCTGGACACCGTAATGAAAACCATTGTAGGTGTTAAAATTTATGAAAAGTGTTATTTACATTTTGCACGAAATTTTTAGATGATTACCAATCTGTGGCAAAAACTAATTTTAATTCAACAAAATAGCCAAAAAGAGGGATGTAAAATGTGTCACCCCTAAAATCCTAGAGTCCCAGGAGGTTCTTTGGTTTGCCTGCACTCTCATAGCAACCATATTCTTAGTTTATGAGCCTGTCAGTATGAAGGAACATGAGATGGCATTGTATATAATTTGGCATTGGCCTTAGAGATCTCATCAGAAAATTTAAAGTATACCGTATAAGTTGCAGATCAGGATATCCCAGCTGAAGCCGTGGAGTGTGATCTATGCTATCCTGGTATATTTTGGGCATAATGCTCAAAGTGTAAAATAATGATAAGCGGTTCCACATTAAATTAGCATACAAAGCTAATGAATGGGACCAGTTTTTCTTCAGACATCAGTATGAAGTACAAAATATTGTTCTCTAAAGATTGTGAGGAAGGTTTGAATCATTTTACTACATTTATATTCAGCATTGTTCACTGGGTGAAAAATATTTAATATATACAATACCTTTGGAGTGGAATGTCCAAAAAGTAGGCTTATGGTTGTGTCACTTTGTTCACAGCCTTATTAATGCAACTGTTTGTTGAGTTTCAGTGGCTAATAAAACACCAAATAACAGGATACTTTAGATATATCAATTATATTCTTATCACCTATGATCAAAACAAAACAAATATAGAACAGACCTTAATTAAATTTAGTAGATTACAATTGACCATAGAGTTCACTACAGAAAAGAAATCTGAAAACCTAATTCACTTCTTAGATGTCACCATAGGCAAAGAAAATAACAAACAAAATTCACAATATACCAGAGACATACACAAACAGATATCATAATTTACCGTGATTCCTGCTCCTCGTATGAATATAAATTATTATGCATATATTACTTAATAGGTTACACATGTACCCAATAATACAAGAAATATAAACAGAAGTAAGCATTGTTAACAATATACTACACAGTAACCAACATAAGGATATCCAAGTCAACAAGACCCCCAGAAATCTCCCTACAGAAGCAAAAGACACAATAGAATATCAGGAGGAAAAAAAGAGAGAGAGAGAAGTAACCAAATGGGCCACATTCACTTACAATAGGAAAGAAGTAAAACAAATTACAAAAGTATTTCAATTACAAAAGCATTTCAAGACACTAACTTAAAAATAGCTTGTCACACAAGAAACTCAATAGAAAACATTTGAAGAACTAAACCGGGTAAACTAGGTATACAGAGTGATTCAGAAAGATGGACACAATTTCAATTGACTATATTTCCTGAACTGTATGTTGCATTTGAATTCTGTAAAGTACATTTGAAAGAGGATGTTACAAAGTTTCTAGTACTACCGCTAGTGCCCTCCATCACTGCGTCTCGGGCCGATCGCGTGTATCGGAGGAGAACGTGGAGTGCATTCGAGTGAACTTTGAGTGCAGCCCAATGAAGTCAACCCGTAGTGCTAGTAGAGAACTTGGACTATCGCAAACAACTGTGTGGCGTGTACCACCTCTTCCCACAAATTTGAATGACCTAAGAAACTGTATCACAGCTGCGGTGAACTCAGTGATGCAAGATATTTGTCATCGAGTGTAGGATGAATTCAGCTACCGTCTAGATGTTATCCGTGCAGCCGGAGGAGGGGGGGGGGCACATTGAACATCTATAAACTTCCATGTATGTATAATCAAGTGTAATTTACAGAATTCAAATGCAACATATAATTCAGGAAATATAGCCAATTGAAATTGTGTCAATCTTTCTGAATCACCCTGTATATGATGGAAGTGGCATGCACCAATTGAAATGCATAAGACTTCCAATTGTGACACATTAGACAGGCAGGATGAACATAACTAAATATAAAGAACTCATCAGGCTATATGAAACATTGACATGGGATATTCAAACCGTATATTGAATGCGAGACATGCATAAGGAGCTGTAAGTCGCTCTGTGGATGACATAAAGGCTGGAAGGAAAGGAAAACCCTGCATATGAGTGACATACATATAGGCACTTAACGACTCAATATTTGAAACCCTCCATCAACTTTGTGCAAGATAACAGGACACACTCCCAAAGCACAGCAGTAAAAGAATATATAAATAAATAAAACATTTTACACAGAAATCTGCATTAGTTCTTCACTGTGTAGCAGCATACACCATTAAACATTTTGTAACGTGTTTTGCTGCTGAAGACGCCGTTTGGATTGTTAATTGGTTTATTTAACAACCTACAAGTCTTGGATACAATTAATTATAACACTGTTATGGGTTTACACACTTTACAACCCTACACAATAATCTCTTAGTAGTCTTCACATATTTACAGTACAATACGGGAGCTACACCAGTGTCCGTGTATTACACACTCCCAATACATTCTCACACTATCGCTTCTAATCACACGTTCCGGTACTCTTCTTTCCGCTACAACTGAACTCGGCGACTGTTCCAATTCAGCTGTCTTCGGCAGCGGCTACATTCTAACTGTCTGGTTACTCACTACTGAATAGTGTTTGCTGCTCCCTATTTAGCCTTGGCACGGACAACACAATACAGTGACGTGATAGGTACCGTTGTTGCCTGACGCCATGTTTACAGGTTTCCTAGCAACACTGTCGAGTGTTGTTTACTGCTCTGTAGCAACCGCAGCATCCCTCGCTACGTCACCGTGGGGGAGGGGGGGATTGTTGACTATCCTCTTACCGTAGCAGTGGCAACGCTCCGAAGGTGTTACATCATCGCTGGCGGGGGAGGGGGTGGTCCTGCAAAGCGCAAACCCGTCACACTGCTCCCTTCTAAAGGTTGTTTGTCCCGAACAGCCTAATGGTACATCCTCATTCCTTTTTCTTCCTGTTGCTGGGCTTGCAGTGTCTCCTCTTTTGGCTACTCCTCTTGCAACGACTATTCTCTGTCCTTTACATCCGCTCCCCTCTTAAGACCAGCTTGTCTTGAGCGGTTTCCTGTTAACTTGCCAGAAGATCCAGTTGTATCACATTCATCCATTGCACATTCACTCTTGCTCGGGAGGCCGGTGCTTCTAATTTACCAGCTCCTCTTCTGTGCTCTGATTCTTTTTCGTTTTGGAGGGGGTCGACCCCTCCACAAGGTCCAATTCTTGATCATGTCTTTCTTCGGAAGTTCCTTATGTCGACATAACAGCACTTGAAGTGTTGTTTGCACTTGCTGATGTCGTCGTTCCTCCCGGTCTTCCCGCCACTTGCTGGTACGAGACCGTGGCGCAACAGTGCCCACTGCTAGTTTCTCTGTGCTGCTACGGGCACCCCTCAATGGTTGAGACTCATGATAAGGCTGCTTGCAGAGACTGTAGACAATTGTCAAAGGCCAATTCCTTTCTCCGGCATCCGAAGGTTCCCTGGATAGCTTTCTTGAAGGCATCTCTCCAATGTCGTGGGATACCTTCCTGCAAGTGGCAGCCAACTTCATCTGGGATACACAGTCTCCTGTGTCCAAGATTTCCTGAAGATGTTCCTCCTACGCCATGCCACTGTTGCATGGTGGGACACCTTCCTGCTGGTTTTCTTCTGCCGTGCCACATCCACACGGTGGCTCATCCCTCTGCGGGCTATGGCCAGCTTTGTTTGGGGTCCACAATTTTTCCATGTTGAATTCTTCATTTTTCGCTTGTTTCAGTCCCTACGCCTTTCCTTCTTCAGTTCTCTGACCGGCATTACTTCGGTATCTTCTACAGGTACCTCTCGTTCTGCCACCTCAGGTTTCCTGTCCACTGAGGTTGGCTCTTCTTCTGGACGTGCCTCCACCTCTTGGCAGGCCATCATCTCTGCCTCTTCATTAGGAATCTTATGTCACTTCACTACATCCTCTTTTTTTGCTTGGATATGTCTTGATTGCATCTTGGCAGGCTGTTGTCTCTTCCTGCCAGGCATTCATATTGGCTTTCAACCTCTTGGCTCACATGACGGCTGTCCTTGCTTCAGTGGCTCTAATTTTGCCATGAAATCTTCATTGTCTTTCCTCCTATTGGCCTCCATTTCTTCCTTGTTGGCTTTTCTATTGGCCTCTGCCTCTTTCAGCATTTTGATTATTAGTTGAATGTTTTGCTCCTCCATTTTTTTCGTAAATTGAATACCTTTTCCTAGATCAAGGCGTATTCAAGTTCGTAAACCAATTCTGACACCAAATGTGATGTGTTTTGCTACTGAAGACGCCGTTTGGATTGTTAATTGGTTTATTTAAAAACCTACAAGCCTTGGAAACAATTAATTATAACACTGTTACGGGTTTACACACTTTACAACCCTACACAATAATCTCTTCAGTAGTCTTCATGTATTTACAGTACAATACGGAAGCTATACCAGTGTCACTGTATTGCACACTCCCAATACCTTCTCACACTATCACTTCTAATCACACGTTCCGGTATTCTTCTTTCCGCGTTCACGATTTGCTCACTACAACTGAACTCGCCGACTGTTCCAATTCAGCTGTCT
>NW_019739954.1:1589009-1589118 GCF_002891405.2 Cryptotermes secundus
AAAACAGTTACGTGATAGGTACCGTTGTTGCCTGATGCCGTGTTTACAGGTTGCCTAGCAACACTGTCGAGAGTTGTTTACTGCTCTGTAGCAACCGCGGCATCCCTCG
>NW_019739954.1:1589662-1592202 GCF_002891405.2 Cryptotermes secundus
CAATGGTTGAGACTCATGATAAGGCTGCTTGCAGAGACTGTAGACAATTGTCAAAGGCCAATTCCTTTCTCCGGCATCCGAAGGTTCCCTGGATAGCTTTCTTGAAGGCATCTCTCCAATGTCGTGGGATACCTTCCTGCAAGTGGCAGCCAACTTCATCTGGGATACACAGTCTCCTGTGTCCAAGATTTCCTGAAGATGTTCCTCCTACGCCATGCCACTGTTGCATGGTGGGACACCTTCCTGCTGGTTTTCTTCTGCCGTGCCACATCCACACGGTGGCTCATCCCTCTGCGGGCTATGGCCAGCTTCATTTGGGGTCCACAATTTTTCCATGTCGAATTCTTCATTTTTCGCTTGTTTCAGTCCCTACGCCTTTCCTTCTTCGGTTCTCTGACCGGCATTACTTCGGTATCTTCTACGGGTACCTCTCGTTCTGCCGCCTCAGGTTTCCTGTCCACTGAGGTTGGCTCTTCTTCTGGACGTGCCTCCACCTCTTGGCAGGCCATCATCTCTGCCTCTTCATTAGGAATCTTATGTCACTTCACTACATCCTCTTTTTTTGCTTGGATATGTCTTGATTGCATCTTGGCAGGCTGTTGTCTCTTCCTGCCAGGCATTCTTATTGGCTTTCAACCTCTTGGCTCACATGACGGCTGTCCTTGCTTCAGTGGCTCTAATTTTGCCATGAAATCTTCATTGTCTTTCCTCCTATTGGCCTCCATTTCTTCCTTGTTGGCTTTTCTATTGGCCTCTGCCTCTTTCAGCATTTTGATTATTAGTTGAATGTTTTGCTCCTCCATTTTTTCGTAAATTCAATACCTTTTCCTAGATCAAGGCGTATTCAAGTTCGTAAACCAATTCTGACACCAAATGTGACGTGTTTTGCTACTGAAGACGCCGTTTGGATTGTTAATTGGTTTATTTAAAAACCTACAAGCCTTGGAAACAATTAATTATAACACTGTTACGGGTTTACACACTTTACAACCCTACACAATAATCTCTTCAGTAGTCTTCATGTATTTACAGTACAATACGGGAGCTATACCAGTGTCAGTGTATTACACACTCCCAATACCTTCTCACACTATCACTTCTAATCACACGTTCCGGTACTCTTCTTTCCGCTACAACTGAACTCGGCGACTGTTCCAATTCAGCTGTCTTCGGCAGCGGTTACATTCTAACTGTCTGGTTACTTACTACTGAATAGTGTTTGCTGCTCCTTATTTAGCTTTGGCACGGACAACACAAAACAGTTACGTGATAGGTACCGTTGTTGCCTGATGCCGTGTTTACAGGTTGCCTAGCAACACTGTCGAGAGTTGTTTACTGCTCTGTAGCAACCGCGGCATCCCTCGCTATGTCACCACAGGGGGAGGGGGGCGGATTGTTGACTGGCCTGTTACCATAGCAGCAGCAATGCTCCAAAGGTGTTATGTCACCGCTGGCGGGGGAGGGGGTGCCCTGCATAGCGCAAATATGTCACAATATTATAAGAACTTAGAATGCAAAGAAGTCCCACAGCCTTCACTCAACAGCACACATAAGCACAGCAACACTTATTCTGTATACCTATACCAGAACAATATAAAAATGTAGTATAATATACACCATTATGTATTACATTACAGTGACAACACGACAGCACATATACAAACAAAAAAGGAAGGAATATGCAGTACACCCTAAGGAAAAAACAAAATCACAGACATATACTCAAGAAAACAAGTGAGAACAAACAAAAAACTAATAAAATTATTGTGAATAGTTTCTATAACATAACAGGAAACCCTGGGTGAAGGACAACCTACAGTATGGGACAGAAACACAAAAACAACATAGAATTTTCATTGAGCAATAAGCAAATTTAAAATTTTGAAAAATTTTGAAATTAGAAAAATTCTTGCAACTTTGTGGCAGTTACACGTATTATGTGATTGTGATGAGTAGCACTAATATGGATCCATATTAGCACAGTTCAGTAACACAAGATATATTTGATGAGACTGCCTGAAGATGGTCACAAATGTGAACTGAAACATATAGCAGCTATCAAATAAAATCAGCGTGAGCAGTTTGATTCATTTATTTTTATTGTTGTGTTAATGGCCAAATAGCAGCAAACATGGATAGTTTCATCCACTATCACTGAAGAGTGACACACAGTGAGCACCAGCAACAGTAACCACAGTGAGAGCCTACACTGAAAAGAGCACCAGAGCGTTCATCACCTCATTTTAAAACACATATTTGTACTAATTTAATATTTTAATTTTCAAACTTTATTTAATCTGTACTTGCCCTTAACAAGGAACTAACAAATGTCACACCACATAAAGATATACATGATACATAATCTGAAACAACCAAGTGGAATATGACAGAGAAAGTACCCAGACATTCATCAAAACTTGACAGATAGGTTCATTAATAAGTCTGTGAATAGACACTATTTTTTTATTGCTAGTGGGGTGGAACTAAGTCCCTCATACTGCGGCCACTTCTGGCCTATTGTACCAACCCAAGATGATAGG
>NW_019739955.1:0-1242 GCF_002891405.2 Cryptotermes secundus
TTTATTCCCAGCGGTCTCTTTCGGTGCTATTGAAATTACATTAAACATAATCCCACATCCAATTCCTAGCACCCAATATTGAAGTAAAAGGCAATCTGTTCCGAATTTGTAATTTTCGTGAGAATGCCGACAGATGAATTTTTTTATGGGGACAAAATGATTGTAAATACAAAATGCCCATCCGGCCTAAGCGACAGATGACAAATAGGTTTGTCGGCAGATCCTTCTGCTGAGTATAATTAGTACTTCACGTACACCAGTCTGTTCAGTGCTCTTTGTCATCTTTGTGTTGGCTGACCACGAGTGACCACCATCCCCTCAAGTAGAACAAACTCTTTCATCGTCGTTAACGAAGAGTGCGTAGTTAGTGGATTTGTGTAAGTTGTGGTATTCTTTAGGAACTCATTCGAGAGAAATTTAGTTTCCTCATATTTTGACAAATTAATGTGTTCGTGATTTTCCGCTGTTGCAAGTTCTAGTTGAGATTTTGATAAACTTCGCAACGCCCGCTCTGAGGGTGATGTTTCTAGTAGAATTCACATTTTTACTGCTTTATGCCCTTTCTCACCTGTTAAAACATACCAACCCGAGTTAAGGAAGTCGTGAGAACTGATGGTCTATATTGAATTGGTTGAAGTTGCAGAGCACACAAATGCATTTTTTGCGCCTCTGCGATGTAAATTTGTAGAGTATGTTGCAGTTACTAGGACGTAACTCCGTGCATTCTGGTAGCCAGTTACCAACGTTTTGGAAGCAAGAGGTTCACTCGAAATGGGTGAACTAGCTGCCTTCAAAGCTGAGCAGCAATCTGTTAGACTACACAACTTTTAATAAGACAATAAGCTTCATAATCTCTGCCGGCCTTTACTGTGAGAAGAAAGAAGTCCATGCCATTATGTGTTTGTTCACAATAATTAGTATGTTTCCTTACAGACATGGGCAAATATTCAGAGCTAGGTACAGCTACACTTGTTACATATATAATGCCATATTACTAGGATTCTTGCAAATCAATTCATTTGCCACCCACAATTAAAATAAAGTTTCAAGGTTATGAAAGTTTCTGCATTCTCTTGCATCAGGAATGCCAAGAATTCTGCTACAGAGAGCTGAAGAAACATTTCCTGTCGTGACAGGAAGGATGGTGAGTGTTTTGTGCTTGTGTGCACAGAAAAGAATTTTATCACTGTGACCTTCAGTGACCTGTTGTGCTTCCCCTTGGATTAGCCCTTTATTAATCCT
>NW_019739955.1:4467-15988 GCF_002891405.2 Cryptotermes secundus
GATATACATTTGGCACAATGGACCAGACCATGAATTATTATTATATACAAAGGAAGGACCCAAACTCAGCACATTAGAAAGTAGTTGTATATATGAGACATAATGAAGGAAGGTCTACAGATGAATGATACATTTACAGAAATATGTAATCCCATATTTGGCTTTCTAGTAAAACCTCATACCAAATAACACCCCTCAACCACTCACAGTAACCTCCCCCCTACCTCATACCACAGGACTCTGCACGAACATACCCACATATACAGATACCCCCCCAATCAAGTCTAGACTGAAATGCTACCACATGGCGACAACATCAACACAGGGAGCCGCCCGTACAGATATCATCATAAGAAAATGAAATATACTTAAGTACATATACTTAATAACCAAATAATGAGAGTAATAACAACGCACTCACAAGCTTCTCATTATAATAATTAAAAAGCTGTTACAGATCACTCTGCATAAACACCGTGTTGGGTGACATACAGAATAACGAGAATAAGCCCCACAAGAGGATAGTAAGGTGAATACCACATGACTTAACTCATGTGAGAAGATCCCAATATTCAGGTGCCCCACACTATATTCGCTTCTACCACCAGAAAATCATGTCAACATGTAGCGGTCACAAAGTTTTATTTAATTTCCATTTTAGTATAATTCTAATTTTTATGTTTTAATCTTTAGTCGATAATTTTCAAATTCTGTTCTCTGAATATTTTAAACCTTTAACTGAAAGATTCAATTTATGCATTTAAAAACACCCAAGTGCACAATATGGATCCTCATTGAAGAACTAGTTGTAAATTGTTAAATGCAATTCAACTGAGTCTGGTATTGTACGCCTGATGATCCAGTATAAGGCTCAAAAAAAGTAGCATCAGTAAAACCAGATGTTACGATAGTGTCTACTTTAAATATAGAATATTGTTGTATAAACTGAATACTTCTGAATACAGTTTATGTACATATATAGCTGTTGCAAGGCGTTCACACTCCTGCCTCTGCACACTGTGGTGTGTGCAGTACCATTTCACACATCCAGTAGTAGTGGCCATTTGCTGGCAAAAGCCAAACGTTTACACTGTCAAGGAATAATGTGTGGCAACCAAGGAGATGACTCATATGGATTTGTTCATGGTATTGGGGTGGACATGTCTATTGAAGTGACTCTATGCTATTCTTCTTTTTGAGGCCTTTTATACCCCCCCCCCTACATGTGACAATATATATATATATATATATATGAATGAAGGCTGAGCTAAAAAATGATACTAAGGGTGCAATGGCCCGGCAAAAAAAAAAAATATATATATATATAGTCACGTGTAGGGGGGTTTTGCCGGGCCATTGCAGCCTTAGTATCATTTTTTAGCTCAGCCTTCATTGTTATTTCATTTATGGAGCCTATCCACTTTTAATTAGATGCCTGTCCAGCCTTACAAATGCATCATTTTATTTAATTTGGAATTTGTTTAACAGTGGCAGTGCAGCTTAACGTCTGTTAACTCAGACACCTCCATACACGCTGATTGACTCAGGCACACACCACTCAAGGGGGTGTGCTCTCTGTCCCCCCCCCCTCTGTCACCACTCTCACGCCTACCGATTTAACATCTCACTGTATTGGGGTTTCAAAGTTATTTCTCTTCCTGTTAAGATTTTTCATGTTCTTTACTCTCAATTTCCAGGGCAATTTGAATGTACTTCAACCTGTACATGGTGAGGAGCGACGATATTCCTGTGATGAGTGTGGAGATTCATTCAGTCAAGATCAAATTCTGATAGCACGTCGACACATACATAGTGGGGAGCGGCCATTTTGTTGCATCGTATGCAATAAGTCATTCAGCTGTAAGAGGCATCTAAAGACCCATCAACGCATATATAGTGGGGAGAAGCCATTTTGCTGTAATGAATGTAAAAAGTCATTTAGTCAGCAGAGTCATCTGAAGACACATCAGCGCATACATAGTGGCAAAAAGCCATTTTGCTGTGATACATGTAATAAGTCATTCAGTGATCAGAGTCATCTTAAGACACATAAACGCATACATAGTGGAGAGAAACCATTTTGTTGTGAAGTATGTAAAATGTCATTCAGTCAGCAGAGTACTTTGAAGAGACATCAGCACATACATAGTCGAGAGATGCCATTTTGCTCTGATGTATGCAAAAAGTCATTTATTTTGAAGAATCATCTGAAGACAAATCAGCACGTACATTGTGGGGAGAAGCCATTTTGTTCTGATGTATGTAATAAGGCATTCAGTGTGCAAAGTACACTGAAGACACATCAACACATATATAGTGCTGAAAAGCCAATTTGCTGTGATGTATGTAATAAGTCATTCACCTGTAAGAGTCGTCTAAAGAGGCATCAGCGCATGCATAGTGGGGAGAAGCCATTTTGTTGTGATGTATGCAATAAGTCATTTAGTGAGCAGAGTCATCTGAAAACACATAGGCGTGTACATAGTGGGGAGCAGCCATTTTGCTGTGATGTATGTAAAAAGTCATTCAGTCATCAGAGTAGTCTAAAAGCACACCAACGCATACATAATGGGGAGAAGCCATTTTGCTGTGACGTATGTAAAAAGTCTTTCAATACGAAGAGTGATCTGAAGAAGCATATGCACATACATAGTAGGGAGAAGCCATTTTGCTGTGATGTATGTAAAAAGTCATTCAGTCAGCAGAGTAATCTGAAGACACATCAGCGCATACATAGTGGGGAGCAGCCATTTTGCTGTGATATATGTGAAAAATCATTCAGTCATCAGAGTAATCTGAAGAGACATCAGCGCATACATGTTGATGTGTGTAGTAAATCATAGAGCAGTAGAGATGGATTTAGACTAAAAGAACAGTATGTGTCTTGTAGTATGGCAAAGTTTTTCATGTTGTAAGTAAGATAGTTTTGGTGTGTGTGCGGCATAATTCAGTTTTGTAGAATGCTACAATATACTGGAGTTGATTGCTGTTGCTAACCTTTCTAATGGGAAGTGAAGCTAGTCCCATGGTACAAAACATCTGTTGAAATGATTTCCATTTGATTCTGACTGCTGAATGTGCACAGTGCCCTGTCTTGTTGAATGGAAACAGACATGACATGACATTATACTACAGTAATGATGTTAATTCTGTTGTTAAACCTTTCATTTATTTTTTTTCTTGATCGACACACTTCCACTTTTACATCCAGTAATACCATCTGGTATACGCACTAGCGTGCACATGTGCATACAAAAAACCAACTTACCACCACACTGCCTGGACCCGTACTGGAACAGCCATGTGGTTAGATTGTACGACATGCGTATATAAGTATTACCAACATATACAACAGAAACAACATGCGTATATTAGTATTACCAACATTCCCCCATAATCATAGCATGTAAATTAAATAACTCTAATTAATAATAATAAACAAAATATGGTACAATCACATGGGCACATAAATTCAATTTATACAATCAAAAGGTTTCATGCCCAATGCATCTAGCAAATACTCATGCTTCACCTTAGGTAAACTCTTCGTCATTATATCGGCCTTCATAATTTCTGTAGGCACATATTCCAGATCAATCAATCCATTCTGTGCTACCTCTCTTACATAATGATATCGTACATCGATGTGTTTACATCTGGAATGAAATACTGGATTTGAGGCTAACTTGATACAACTTTGATTGTCAACATTCATCAAAATTGGAGAGTCATCATTTAATAGTTCCATAAACATTTTTCTGAGAAAAACACCCTCCTTACAAGCGTCACTTAGAGCAATATATTCAGACTCAGTAGTAGAAAGTGCAACGCTTTTCTGCTTCTTTGCCTCCCAAGAAATAGGCCCATTTGCTAATTCAAAAATGTTTCCCGAGTAAGCCTTCCTATCTTCCCCATTAGCATAATCTGAGTCAGAATACCCAACAATGGATTTTCCTGTCTTAGAATACACCAAACACAGGTCCTTAGTTTTTCTTAGATAACGCAATACATGCTTGGCACATTTCCAATGTTCAGCCGTGGCACAAGAATTGTATTGACCTAGGAAACTGGCTGCAAAAGCAATGTCAGGTCTTGCTATAAGAGCTAAGTAATTGAGGCAGCCAACCAAACTTTGATAAGAGAAAATCTCACTTAACTTATCAGAATTGTTTCTGTCTAGCTTACAACCAGCAGGAAGAGGTGTAGATACATTTTTACAGTTTATCATGGCAAACTTTTCCAGTATCTTGCATATGTATTCCTCTTGATCTACATAAATACTTCCATTCCTTTTCCTAATTCTCATACCTAACAAGTACTTAGTTTCTCCAAGATCTTTTAATCTGAACTTAGATCCTAGTTTCTTTACAAGTCTTTCTTTTTCAGAGATATCATTGGTTACAATTAAGAAATCATCAACATATAATGCTAAAACAGTAAATGAATCATCCATCTTTCTGTAAAACATACATGGCTCATTAACAGAAACTTCATAACCAAGAGTTACCAACTCTTTAGTAATAGTAGTATTCCATGTACGTGAAGCTTGCTTCAATCCATACAAAGCTTTGTTTAATAGACAAACTTTATTTTCCAATCCTTCAACAGTAAAACCCTCAGGCTGAGTCATGTATATTTCTTCTTCTAATTCTCCATTCAAGAAGGCTGTGCAAATATCAAGACTATACATCTTCAAATTTAACTCAACAGTCAAGGCTAACAAAAATCTTATTACAGACCTTCCAACAACTGGTGAATAAGTCTCATTATAGTCAATCCCATCAATTTGAGAAAAACCTCTAGCAACTAAGCGTGCCTTGTATTTGGGATCACTCTGTAAGTCCTTTTTAACTACATACACCCACTTACATGAGATAGCTTTCTTACCTTTGGGCAGCTCTACTAGATTCCATGTATTATTCTGAATGAGTGCATCATACTCCTCTTTCATTGCCCTTTTCCAATTATTTTTATCAGGTCCTCTAACAGCACTTGAATATGAATCTGGACAGTTGTCAACAAAACTTTCAACAGTCATGAAATTAGTTTCATAATCCTGCAACCACAATGGTGGGCGTCTAACCCTCATCATTGTACCTGGTTCATTCTCAACCTGTTGTACAGGAACTGCAAGTACATCATCAGTTTCAGCATCACTTAATACAGATGCAACCGGAGTATGATCACTCTCATTCAGATTTACAGTAGAGTCATCTAATACTTTTTCTGCATCAGGTTGATCCCCACTATCAGAGATCTCAGACCCAAAATAGCTAGGCTTGATGAAATCAGTAGATGCATTTACATTCTCTTCATCTACACTAGCCCTTACATTTTCCAAGAAAATGACATCTCGTGCAAATATTACCGATTTAGGGTTGGACAGATCAATCAGTCTGTAGTTTCCAGACTTCTCACAGTATCCTACAAAACACATCCTCTTGGATTTAGAATCCCATTTAAACCTGTTTTCCTTTGGTACATGCATGTATGCCAAACATCCAAATACTTTAAAATGGGATACATCACTCTTTTCCCCAGACCAGCATTCCTGTGGCATCTTATTTATCAAAGCTTTGTGTGGAACCCTATTTTTAATGTAAGTTGCCGTATTGATGGCTTCTGCCCACATTCGCTTATTACACTTTGCTTCACTCATCAGACATCTGGCCATCTCACAAAGACTACGATTAACCCTTTCGGCTAATCCATTTTGTTGAGGATTATAAGGTACTGTCACATGATGCTCTATCCCATTTTGCTCAAGATAATCAGAGAAATGTTTAGAAATATATTCCCCACCATTATCAGTTCGTAGGGCTTTAGTAGTCTTCCCAACTTGATTCTCAACAAGAGCCTTGAAATTACAAAAAAACAGTAAACACTTCACTCTTAGACTTTATGAAATATACAAAAAAACCTTTCTAGAGAATTCATCAGTAAAGCTCCATTCCAGGACTCAACTTCCATAGGTCCGCATAAATCTGAGTAGATTACGTCCAGTAATCCTTTTGCTTTACTCTTACATGCCCTAAATGGTTTCTTTGCAAACTTGCCTTTTATACAAGATATACATGTATCCCTCTCGTTGGTGCCTCCACCTTATCGTGGTGAGGGGGTTTGAGTATGCCAAGGACCCTGAGAGCTATACCAGCGGTAGCGTAACTACTGGCAGGGCCTCCTTTGCTGGACAGGTCAGTAGCGACTTGAAGCACAGAGCAAATGATGCTCGAGATGGTTCAAGTTCGTATAGCAACAGGCGTGACCAGAGTGGTTTGAACGGCTGCTGTAGTGCGATGTGGAAAGCAAATGGAAAAACTACCACATTATCACTTTTCCTGGATAGTCTCTTTCCAAAAACAGAGACACCATNAACCTCTTGTGCCACAGCTGATAATTTGATCTTTATCAGTTTTTGCCAGGTTAACCCGTTCCATCCCTCCACATCAGTTTTGAACAGATTCCCAACCTTAGATGCAGTACCTAGAACATTACCTTTAATAGACATATTATGTTTGCTATAAATCCTACAACCAGATTCCTCAAACACAACAACATGTCCTTTATCAACCAATTTACTCACTGACAACAAGTTTGTTCTGGCTTCTGGAACATACAGTGCACTACTATTTGAAATAGAGTAATCATTCTTAAACTTTACCCGAACAGAGCCAGATCCTAGACATTCTAATTTATTTGTTCCCGTAGTGAACACTTCTACTCCAGTCATCTTCTCTTTCTTAAACCAATCCAGTCGAGATGTCAAATAAGAAGTAGCTCCTGAGTCGACATACCAACTAGAATCATCATTGGTCTCCAATGTCAGTGCTGCGAAGTAGGAATTCTCACGACGAGATGTCTTCTCTTTCTTAGCTGACATCTTGTCTTCTTGCTTTGAAAAACTCTTCTTAGTTCCCTGGTTCGAGGAATTCTGCACTTTCTTGGGACAGTCCTGTCGTACATGGCCAATTTCACCACACAACCAACACTTAGGTTTTCTTGGAAAACTTTTCTTTCCATGAGACAGAAGAGCCACATCTTTACTATATGAGTTCGTGTCATCATACTCTTGCAATATTCTGGAAATCAAGTCAGTAGAAAGTCTTATACCACAATTATCATAGGTTTGTCTAATTGGTTCAAACCTATCAGGCAAATTTGCCAACATCATTGCTGCTACGAATTCGTCATCAAGAGGTTGACCGCAGCTTATCAGCAATGTCCACAAAAGCATGAGTATACTCAGTCAAGTTTTCAGACTGTTCTAACCTTAATTGTCCCAGTTTACGCAATAACTGACATTTTCGATTCAGGCCATCATCCTCAAAAGCTACAGAAGGCTTTTCCCACGCAGATTTAGCTGTTTCTGCATCACGAATGATAAGATAACAAGCGGGCTTGACAATGAGGCCAATCTTTATTAGGGCCGTTGCATCATGCTGGGTCTTCTGTGTTTCGGTCGTAGTATCTCCTGTAGGGTATCCATTTACACTGTTCCAAATGCCCAAGTCTTTGAGATAAAGCATCATTCCGAATTTCCAATCAGAATAATTTAAACGACCATCCAGCTTTTCAATCGGTGGTAAGGTTGCAGTTGGATTCGACATCTTTGATAATACTCAAAAATATCCACAACTCTTCAGTTAATTATATACTACACGCAGTGGAAGCGTCCTGGGCCCATAACCTGTTGTTAAACCTTTCGTTTATTTTTTTTTCTTGATCGACACACTTCCACTTTTACATCCAGTAATATCATCTGGTATACGCACTAGCGTGCACGTGCGCATACGAAAAACCAACTTACCACCACACTGCCTGCAACCGTACTGGGACGACTGGGACAGCCATGTGGTTAGATTGTACGACATGCGTATATAAGTATTACCAACATATACAACAGAAACAACACGCGTATATTAGTATTACCAACAAATTCAGCACTATAAGCTAATGATTAGTAGAGTGCAGTCACTGAAACAGATCAACAGCTTATACACATAATTCAGCAGCATCAAATGCATTTTGCTAAAAGTTATCTGTACTCTTCTGCAATTATATGTGAGTAAATTCGTTGAGCAGTAATTTTCAGATTGATATATCGCTTGGATTGAGTATATTGAGATAAGTGTTATGGTTTGGTCAGATGAATACAAACTTCACTCTATTGGACATTGCAGAAGATATATATTTTTGCGGGATACTTGGTATATTGATTACAAAAAGAAAGTTAAATAAAGGTGGGTTGATTCTTCTTGTTGAGAAATGAAGTAGTACAGAGAATTTAATTCAAAGGTTCATTAAAGACTTGCTTACATCTTTTCATTGTGAATATCAGCAGAGAAACTGAGTGGTCTGTCATGAGATCAGAAAAGAAAGTGGTTTGGCACTGAGGCACTCCTTTGTGCTTTAGGTCTCCTTTGCCTGAAAATTGTGAAATATTCTTTAATAAAAGTAGGCATTCATATTATTCATTTCAGTTCAGAGGTTTCATGTAGTGGGACGACTTTTTTAATTTTACTTAAATTCACAGCAGTTATGCCCCTCTCTTCATACGCATTTTCTTCACTGCCTTAATGAACTGCATCATAACCGAAGCTAATTCTTTATCACTCATAGCAAGAGATTTCCGATTACTGACACTTTTCTTGCCTAGGAAAGCTTGCTTCATTTTGCCTAAGATGTACCATACATTCGTCCCTCAATAACTTTGCATCAGCAGAGCTCTTCCTCATGTGTTACCACACATTGGCTGTCACTGCATGACCAGAACTGATCCCACTCCATGATCCTGAAATGTGTGTTCCATTTTGTGTGTCTTCACCATATAAAGTAGTGGGCAGCGCAGAATGGATTTGAAAGTTGCAGTTGTGCTCAAAAAAGTGTGGAGGTAGGCTGATGCTGTGTATTCTGTATGCTTAAAGAAGGGAATATGGAGTGAAATCATCTGGCTCAGGATAGGGTCCAGTGTCTGACTGTGAATGGTAATGAACCCTTGCATTCCATCACATGTTGGTAATTCATTGAGTAGCTGAGCTACTAGTAGCTTCTCTGGAAAGGTGTAGCTGTGTAAAGTTGGTTAATATTTGGCATTAAAACTTCTAGATTGATTGTCTGGAATTGGCATTTGTTGTTGATGCCATCCTGCTGAAGCAACCCAAATGTGTCTGATGGTCAGTAAGTCTGGGTTCCCCTGTTATATACATTGGGTTAGTACAGTATGTTATGTATATATATATACATGAGGGCAGTGACTCGCATCCAACCAGTCAGTTTATCAAACCCTGTTATTCCCACTAGACTGAAACAAAGCTTGTCTTCTTCCAAGAAATGTGCTTCTGCAGTATGTGTGTCCAGTTTAATTATGGCTACATAAGTAACTCCAGGGAGCTGAGTTAGAAGTCATTAATGGAAGTTGTTATTTTTGAGACCTCGCATCCCAGTAGTTGCAGAAACTGTTTTAATGTATATAAATTTTATGTCACATTGTGAACACATGCTGTGCGCAGCGAAACAGCTGCTTGGTGTTGCTGATGCAGCAGTCCCAGCAATCGGCGTTCTTACAGCTGAAAGAGGCGCTGATGACGCCTCGTGTCTTGCAGATACCGGATTTTTCCTCTCACTTCTCCCTTATGTGTGAGGCTAGTGACGTTGCCATCTCAGCAGTTCTCCAACAAAAGAACGGCGCGCAATGGAGGCCGATTGCTTACACGAGCTCTTTGTTGTCACCAGTGGAATGAAGATATGCTATATATGAAGAGGAATGTTCGTCCGTGGTCTATGGCTGTGAGAAGGTCAGAACCTATTTAAAGGATAAGGAGTTGGCCTTTTCACTGACAGTCAAGCCTTCGCTTGGCTATTACGCCACACAAAGGGGTTGGGTAGGATTGGACAATGGATCCTCCACTTAGTGCCATTCAAATTTCGCACCACCCATATAAGTGGCCAGCAGAACATGGTGGCGGATTGCCAGACAAGACAGCATGAACAACCCGGTGATGAGGCCATATTTTCGGGCCTGATTTTGGGCCAGCTTCCCAAGGCCTTTAAGTCAATCGCTGAATACCAAAGGAAGGACCCCCTGTGAAGAGATATTTATCTGCAGGTAATTCAGCAGTCTCCACCTTATCGTGGTGAGGGGGTTTGAGTATGCCAAGGACCCTGAGAGCTATACCAGCAGTAATGTAGCTACTGGCAGGGCCTCCCTTGCTGGACAGGTCAAAGGGTAGGCATCAGATGAAGAGAGACACCAAAAACCAAACACATGCCAGAAGCAGCATCATCTGCAGTGATTTGAAGCACACAGCAAACAATGCTCGATATGGTTCAAGTTCGTATAGCAACAGGCGTGACCAGAGTGGTTTGAACGGCTGCTGTACTGCGATGTGGAAAGCAAATGGAAAAACTACCATATTATCATTTTTCCTGGGTAGTCTCTTTCCAAGAACAGAGAAACCATGTATGCGACCAGAAGACGAAGAAGAGAAGATGCTGGTTGACCTTTGGGACAGAAGAGGGTAATCTCATTTGAAGGAGAAAGCTCTAGATCGCATTAAGTGGAGGAACTGTTTTGGAAGAGACTGTGGACCTGTCGTCTTGACAGATTACTGATGAATGAAATGAAAATTCAGCAGTACCCGGCGGCAAGACAATTTAGGTTATTGAATGATACCGTAGTGTACCAGCCGTCCAGAGCGAGGGCTAAGCGTTACCTCCTTCCAGAGCTATTACTGCCGATGCTGTATGAGTATTTTCATAAGTCTCATTTGAGCGCTCATTGGGGGTAACTAAGATGCTCAACCGCATCGCGAAGGTGTTCTATCGGCCCAAGATGAAGAGCGAGGTGGCTGCCTTTGTACAGAGGTGCCAGGATTGCCAGCACGCGAAGCTGGCTCTGGACACGCGGGTCGGTTTCCATAGTAGTAAGGTGGTGACTCGCCCAATGGAGCGAGTCTTTATCGACTTCATTGGGCCCTTCATTCAGAGTTGAAAAGGGAATATAGCTATTTTAGTCATTTTGGACAGATTTCCCAAATTCGTGAGTCTTTACCCAGTCTGCCGAATTTCAGCGGACGTAGTTAAAACCTGTTTTGTAGAAAGGTTCTTTCCATTTTTGGGGTCCCTCAAGAGATTGTGTCTGATAATGCTGAGCCGCTGCCCCTTGCCCATGTGGGTCGAGAACCATGCTCTGCTACCACTTTGTGCCGTTTCCCTTCCCATGTAGAAGGGAACCCAGTTCTCCTACCCACTTTAACCCATGGACTCCTATTCAAAGCGGGCAAGGGACAGGCTCATAAGACGACTTGCTTGTACGTGATGCACTATGCCTCCCCAAGGTCGAGTAGGGGATCTCGGGAGAGGAAAACCACTGTCGGCACTAAGGGCCAAGCTGGACGGATCTGCTAGTCTGAACTAGTAGGGGACACACAGACAACCCAAGTATACACAAATACTACAGGCGTTTCTAACATATAAATAAATGTGTATATTGATAACAAGGCATACAGGTGACTCTGCCTGA
>NW_019739955.1:16819-18796 GCF_002891405.2 Cryptotermes secundus
GCAGCACACACTTGCCGACGACACACATTCGTCCCTGGCGGGGCCCACTCGACGTCTCACACACTCGCGAGCCGAAAGGATGGGATAGGAGGGAATAACAGCTCTGAAACACAAACCAAAAATTCACGGCAGACGCAGCATCGTCTCCGGGGGAAGCTCACAAACATATTTACACAAATATGTAGTTGCAATCCTAGCCGGCTTACATTTCATGGCTTACTAGCCAACCCAGTTGCTCCTCAGTTGCGACACATGAGCTTTCGTACTAATACACCTGTATCAGAATTTACCAGTCGAACCATACTTAGTCAGACTTAACTAATACAAGGGTTCAGACCCCTTAATCTCCAGCTCCGTGGAACGGTATCGAGCACTGGAAAGGGTGGAGCTTCACAAACACTTGACTCCAACCATAACCTCTACCTCTCTCCTCGATTCATATAGCGGTTTGTGACCCTATCGCTAGCCTTCAAAATTCCCCAAGGCTAGTTCCCAAAAACACTTCTCGGCCCAGACTCATCGTCCACCAAGGACACCCCCTTTAAACTACTCTCTCGGGCCAGAGTCCAAAACGTCCACCAAGGACACGCCCCTCTCTCGGGCCAGACTCCAAAACGTCCACCAAGGACACGCCCCTTAAACTACTCTCTCGAGCCAGAGTCCAAAACGTCCACCAAGGACACGCCCCTCTCTCGGGCCAGACTCCAAAACGTCCACCAAGGACACACCCTTTAAACTACTCTCTCGAGCCAGAGTCCAAAACGTCCACCAAGGACACGCCCCTCTCTCGGGCCAGACTCCAAAACGTCCACCAAGGACACACCCTTTAAACTACTCTCTCGAGCCAGAGTCCAAAACGTCCACCAAGGACACGCCCCTCTCTCGGGCCAGACTCCAAAACGTCCACCAAGGACACACCCTTTAAACTACTCTCTCGAGCCAGAGTCCAAAACGTCCACCAAGGACACGCCCCTCTCTCGGGCCAGACTCCAAAACGTCCACCAAGGACACACCCTTTAAACTACTCTCTCGAGCCAGAGTCCAAAACGTCCACCAAGGACACGCCCCTCTCTCGGGCCAGACTCCAAAACGTCCACCAAGGACACACCCTTTAAACTACTCTCTCGAGCCAGAGTCCAAAACGTCCACCAAGGACACGCCCCTCTCTCGGGCCAGACTCCAAAACGTCCACCAAGGACACACCCTTTAAACTACTCTCTCGGGCCAGAGTCCATAACGTCCACCATGGACACACACTAGGGCAAATATTCTGACCAGTATGACAACTAATGCCAACTCAGAAACTACATTACCCCGTAATCTACTCTGGGCGTAACTAACTTGGGCATAGACGTCGCGCGCTCGAATCCTTCCCATACTCGTCCCGCAACGTCCATACTCGCGGCGAACTTATCTGTGATCTGAGGAGGTAGGCAGACTTCCAGCGCTCTCCACTTTTCCTTCAGCCGCTTCCGCAATTCGTCCAAGGTGCCTTGAACGGACACGCCCAACTCCGACGCAACTTCTCGGCCTCCTCTATCGGAAGATTGTGGATCCAAGCGAGTGGCATCGCAACAGCATAGAACAACACCAAAAAAATATATATGAGTCCACGGTCAGCTTACACTTCCACAAACAAGTCCTGATGAAAGACCGCAAGTTCTGATCGAAACACCAGAACACAATAGGAACGTTGACTACAGTTAACCACGTTAACTTCGTCAACCACGCTCTGCTACCACTTTGAGCCGCTGCCCCTTGCCGATGTGGGTCGAGAACCATGCTCTGCTATCACTTTGTGCCGTTTCCCTTCCCATGTAGAAGGGAACCCAGTTCTCCTACCCACTTTAACCCATGGACTCCTATTCAAAGCGGGCAAGGGACAGGCTCATAAGACGACTTGCTTGTACGTGATGCACTATGCCTCCCCAAGGTCGAGTAGGGGATCTCGGGAGAGGAAAACCACTGTCGGCACTA
>NW_019739955.1:19136-20093 GCF_002891405.2 Cryptotermes secundus
AGTCCAGGAAGGGAGGGGACAAGGTCAGCTGACCTGACGTCAGCTAAGACTATGAGTGGAAAGAGGGAAAAACGGCTCGCATCCCGGCGTTTGGGGGGGGGGGACTCCAAAGAACTTCACAGAGAAGAACCGTTGCACGGTTCAATGCCATCATCTTTTATGATTTGTGCTTCTCCTAGGGAATTAAACACTTTACCGCCTCACCATATTACCTCCAATCTTCCCAGTTCGAGAGGTTTAATCAGAACCTGAAGGTGGCTTTATCGATTTACCATCATTCAGAGCACATTCATTGGGATGACCATTTGCCATTCTTGGCTCTGGCCTTTAATACGGCCTGGCATGAGTCGACTGCAGCGACTCCTGCTTTGCTGTTTCAGGTAGGTAGTTGATCATCCCCTAAGCTTAAAATGGAAATTTACCGAGCTAGATATGAAAGGGGAAGTTAAGGATATCCATGAATTCTGGGAGGTAGCCCTGAATAATTTGCAGAAGGCTCGAGCTCGTGTGGCTGAAAGATACAATTTGGCTAGGAGGCGGGTAGATTTTCGAGTGGGTGATTTGGTCCTGCTTAGGCTACACCCACTCAGCTCAAGGATGTGTTCCGCTAAATTGGACCTGAGATGGTCCATCCCCTGGAAAATTGCAAGATTTGTGTCCCCAGTAAAGGTTTTGCTGGCTAATCCTGACACGGGAGTCATAGTTCGTAAGGGTCATGTCTCGCAATTGAAGACATTTCCCATGAGAAGGCACACATTTGGATGTATCATAGTTGGTTTCTGGCGATATCCTAATTGTATGTGAAGTTAGAAGGTTAACCACACAGACAAGATATGTCATTGTAAATATGTATTTATATTAGGTTTTCTTCCAAGCAGGGATGTAGTTTATGTCCTCAATACCAGTTCCTTAGGCTGGGTAGGGTTGTCGAGCACGATGGAGGATTCCCCCCCCCAC
>NW_019739955.1:20168-24380 GCF_002891405.2 Cryptotermes secundus
ATACTTACCACCATCAGCCATGGATGACAGCCCTCATTTAGCATAAGATGTACCATGCATCACCAGAACTGATCCTGCTCCATGGTCCTGGAATATGTGTTCCATTTTGTCTCTTTTCACCATATAAAGTAGTGTTCAGCGCACGAATGGATATGCAAGTTTCAGTTGTACTCAGAAAAGTGTGAAGGTAGGCTGATGCTGTGTATTCTATAGGCTTAAAGAAGGGAATATGGAGTGAAATCATCTGGCTCAGGATAGGAGAACCAGTGTCTGACTGTGAATGGTAATGAACCCTTCTATTCCATAACATGTTGGTAATTCATTGAGTGGCTGAGCAACTAGTAGCTTCTCTGGAAAGGTGTAGCTGTGAGAAGTTTGTTAATATTTGGCATTAGAACTTCTAGATTGATTGTCTGGAACTGGCATTTGTTGTTGACCCCATCCTGCTGAAGCAACCCAAATGTGTGTCTGATGGTCAGTAAGTCTGGGTTCCCCTGTTATGTACATTTGGGTAGTACATTATGCTATGTATATATACATGAGGGCAGTGCCTCCCATCCAACCAGTCAGTTTATCAAACCCTGTATTCCCACCAGACTGAAACAGCTTGTCCTCTTCCAGGAAATGTGTTTTCGCTGTGTCCAGCTTAATTACTCCTACATAAGTAACTCCAGGTAGCTGACTTAGACATCATTAATGAAGTTATTTTTGAGACCTCACGTCCCACAAGTGCAGAAACTGTTTTAATGTGTATAAATTTAAAATCACATTGTGAGCACATTCTGTGCACAGTGAAACAGCCACTTGGTGTAGCTGATGCAGCAGAGGGACTGACATGCAGAAGGCAATGCAGAGCCACGTGGAAAGGATGGATGAAGAGACAAATAACAGTACAGACCTTGGGGAATAAGAAATGGGCAGAATATCAATGAGACTCTGAACGTGACATAGAAGCCTGTACCTCAACTGAAGGAGAAGAAAAAATGTTTCTGACTTAAGCTTCATTCACTAAAATTCAGAATTTAAACTCAGAATCACTTTCTGGGTTTTTGGATTGTCTTCATTGTCTGGTGTTCACAAAACAAGAGAATGTACCATTTCAGGAACTGGGTCTGTTTCACTCCTCTATTGAAAGGGTGGGAGGCACAACTACTCTGCTGGGTCCATTAGAAAGAGCTCATTCTAGCAGGACAGTGGACAAAGTCTAGAATTCCAGAAACCTTTAGAATCTACAGGTATCCCGCAAGTGTATGAGTGTTCTGGCAAGTGTGTGTTATACAGTGTAACGTGTCGGGAATCCAGAAGAGTCACTTCTATGGAAACGCTAGAATAGACCGTTGCTTAGGAAACAACAATCGCTGCATTGTAGTTCTAACAGGAGTCTCCATGGTTATAACAGAGTGTTCGTTGCATAGCAGCGACTGAAGTTATATAGCGGGGTTGAATGCATTCGCACAGTCAGTCTTGATCCAGCCTTCGAAGAAGTGAGTCTTCATCCAGCCTTCTTAGAAGAGAGTCTTTATCCAGCCGTCTAAGAAGCCAGTCTTTGAATATCCGCCGCGGAAGCGAGTCTGCTATAAACCGCCAGAGAAGGCAGTCTAGTATCGCCGAGAAATTGTGTAGGATAACGATTGTAAAGCGTGTGATTGTGTAAGCATGAAGAACAATAAATGTTCTACGGAACTTGAGACCTACGTGAGTTTATTTGTAGCGTGACACACAAAACACGCTACACTGGTGTCAGAAGTGGGATTGGGCTTACACACGTGACTGACCGGATTCGAACTCAAGACACGCTACAATGGGGTTTATTTTACGATGCTCTTACTATTTTAGGCTACATAGCATTGTTTGGAATAATGCTTGATAAGTGGTGAACTTGGAAGAATTTTAAACAAAGCAGACATGACATTTTTCCCTACAGCAACTAAAGAATAACCCGGAGAGTCTTTCGGTACAGCTGGTATCCCCACCAATAATCAACTGGAGCATTTGGATGTGAGTATAGAGAGAAACCGGTGCACCAATATACTTGTTATATCATCAAATTGTTTACTGTCTCTAATGTTCATTGTTGAATTAGCTAATAAAGTCTTGTTGTGTCATATGTGTACCTGTATGTTGTTATGCTGTATGTTCGTAACTAATCTTATATTGAGATAATGTGAGCACAGTACAGTCGATACAGAGTCAGACTTGCTGGGGCGCAGCATTTAATCAGCTCACATCTGCTTTTGGCACAGATATTACTCATATAAACCCTGTGGAAGAGAAGGATGTGGTGATCGTGTCCATTTCACTGTTCAGTGTGCTCCAACTGTTTGCATGTCATGTCATATGCTAACATAGCCAAGATGTGCAAGAGAAGCACGGTTCTCCTCTTTGACACTGTGGGGTTGAATGGCATTCACCCTTCAAGTAAGTTAAGGGAAAAGGTAAAGTTGTCCATGTGCTTAAGTAATTAAGCACCATGCCATGAAAACACGGAGCGGTGGAAGCATAGCCCCATAATTCTTCACTTTGGCACTAGACAGAGACAAGTGGTCAGCTTCACATCCTTGGTCCCCTTTACCCCCATTAGAAGAGACCCGGGTACCAGTTGGATAGGACGCTGGGTGGGCCCCAGGACTAGTCTCTATGATGTAGAGACGAGAAAAATCGTACCACTACCTGGACTCAAAATTCGAACCCTTGGATGTCCAGTCCATATAAGTCATTAGTCCAGTATAATCTAATTTGCTTCTGGTTTTCACCAGCAAAATTGTTCTTGGTTTCAGACTCCATCAGGGCATATGGTTGAAGTTTTGTTCTTGGAAAGACCATTCATGTGTTTGGAAATACACTCTCCTCCTCAATGAGAGGAGGTGTTGGTCTGTGTGAGTAGGCGCCACAATTGCTGCTCCATAACTTTGCAGTTACCCTCACTCACACACATTGTCCAGGTAAGGGCACTTGTACTTCATAGGCACTGTGCAAACTTTGTGAATTTATGCAGGATAAACACAGAATATCTGTCAGCGCAGGCTTGAGCATCATATCAGGCCTTGACTTGTTTTCCCACTCCAAAGCAGCTTTTAAGTCACTTGAAAAAAATTAAATTACTTAGTTGTGTTTGGTGTCCAACTGGGTCCACTCTGCACAGCGGCCACTGATCAGCCTATTGTAGTCTGCCCCGGGTGATTGTGATGATGGAGAACTTGGTGGAATGAATATTGGCAGGGGAAACCGAAGTACTCGGAGGAAACCTGCCCCAGCGCCACTTTGTCCACCATAAATTCCACTTGACCAGACCCATGATCGAACCAGTGACTAACTGCTTGAGCTATGGTGTGGCCACATAAATCTCTTGAATGTGTCTACATAAATTTTAGATGCGGATTTTATTACTGGTTTTAGTAATGATGTTGTGGACAATGCATGTATCTATGACCAAGGTTTATGTACCGTGTGCACCAGAGGTTCACCGCTTAACAGAGCATGTAGTAAAACTGTTGTATTAGAACTTTTCAAAGTTAACTCTTTGACTGGCGCGGGCGTGTTTTAACGCCCGGACGATGCCAGCCGTTCCCTGGCGTTGGCGTGTATTAACGCTTTGACAATCTCTTCCTTTCTTTGCTCTCTTGGCACTCATCAACCAAAGACATATGTATGATAGTTTTTGTGCATGTTTGTAAAGAACCCTTGTAAACTTTGTGGGGGTCTATATTACTGTCAGAACCCTCTGAGAAGGAAAAGGTCAGAAAATATTTCACATTCATTCAGTTTCACCATGGCTTCTTGCAGCAAGTGTCTTCGTGTTCCTACAGATCAGCTGGAAAATGTTGTGAACGAGATTTGTTCTGATGATGATATTGGCGATGAAATAATGATTCCTAAATTGGATGAAGTTGATAGTGACAATAATACAGTGATAGACAATGATCCACAAGACAGTAATCATGAACATTTACCTACCACGAGTGCGGTGCCTGACACGCCAATCTCATGAACGTACGGAGACATTGTACCCCCAATATTTCCATTTGCTAATAGTTTCGGGATCAAAATTGATATAACACATAAAATGCATCCCTTTTCATGGATTAAAATTTTTTCTGGATGACGACTTGGTAAATCACATCACAACTGAAACCAATCGCTATGCTCACCAGCACTTCAACACACATGAGTTAGCTCCTCACTCTCGAAAACACAATTACAATTATGTCACAT
>NW_019739955.1:24626-112280 GCF_002891405.2 Cryptotermes secundus
TATCACACGAAGAAAAACTAATAAAGAGGTATGGAAAGGCATTTATTGCATAAAATATTGTATTTTAATTAGTTCCTGAAAATTTCGTTTTTAAAAACCAATTTTTGTTGAAGTTGTTTAGGAAAAAGTAACTACATGCATTTTAGCGACATAAGGTTTAAAGGGCCTGCCAGGACAGGGGTGGGATTTAAATACCCTTCGCGCCAGTCAAAGAGTTAATAATCTGCATATTGAGTTAAACTGTAATTTCAGAGCATCCATACTAAAATGTAGATTGGAAATTAGATTTGTTTTTGCTGTGGTGGGACTTGTTTTTCTTCTTACTAAAATGGATGTTGGTACACACTAAAAAGATTGAGAATAGCTGTTCTAATGTGTGGCATAATGAGCCAGTATAAAGTAGTCTGAAATACAAAGTAACTTAAAGTTGCCCTAAAATGTGAACTTTAAGTGCTTATCGGCAAATTCAGTATCAGCCATCACACTGAAGGCATACTTCAATTTGTTGAGCCAGTTTTGGAACATCCATTGAATATGTAGATTACTGTTTTCTGGGGGTGAGATATTCTGGGTAGTCTGCCTGAAATGGAGGCAGCAGGTTCCCAAGAATATCCATACCTGTCCACCAAAGTACGGCGACATCCCAGAGGATCATAATCTTCATATTCACTGCCGTAAGAGCCTCAAATCTCACTTCATGCTGTTATCTTCTGGGCTACTTTATACTGGGAGATAATGCACATAAGATAACCTGCATTACATTGTATTGCAGTTTCTGTTTCATGCAGCCCCAACACTGACCGCACTGCATCACTCAATGGTGGTCCAGACATCATCGAGTCTCTAGAAGAGACTGGGAGTGGGGAAGGTGTTTATGGCTGTGAGCAGTTTCTCTTTCATGAAGCTTCAACACCCACTGCACTGCATCACTCGATGGTGGTCCAGACATCATAGTCTCTAGAAGAGACTGGGAGTTGGGAAGGTGGTTATGGCTGTGAGCAGTTTCTCTTTCATGAAGCTGCAACACCCACTGCACTGCATCACTCGATGATGGTCCAGATGTCTTCAAGTCTCTAGAAGAAACTGGGAGTGGGGAAGGCGGTTATGGCTTTGAGCAGTTTCTATTTCATGAAGCCCGGCCTACATCCTAAAAGAGACCGACCACGGGAACAACATCAACCCATCAGCAGCAGCAACGTCGACCATAGGAACACCAGCCATACCGCCAAAATCCTCTACAACACCTACAGGCTCCGGTTGCCACATCCATTTTCCCACCCACCTCAACATCTGAGCAGCAATCTCCGAGAGGGAGTGGGTGATGTGGGAACCTCCCACAATCCATAACAGACAAATCCCTCAGTGCACCTATTTACACATCGCTTGCAGCCTGGCTCTCTGGACACCAATACAAGCGCTATTGAAACAGCGCTCACAATTACAGAAATATTTATACATTGCCTGCAGCCTGGCTCCCTAGACACCAACACAAGCGCTATCCAATCAATGCTCATAATCGCAGCTTCATCGCATACTGGTCCACGAGCGGCCTAGCGGCATAAGTATAAATCTGCGGTCCTCGGACACACGTCTTGTAGACGGAAAAATAATTGATTGGAGGGCAAGTTCCGGTTGACAAGAATCTAAAGATATTTGTGGTTTAGTCAGGAGATGATTGGATTCAGATTCATTGAGGGTGTGCTATAGTGTGTTATCGTAGTTGTGAGAGATTGATTGCAGTGTAGCGGTTTATTTACATATTATATGTGTGAGGTTTTGAGCGGGCTTGGAACGATGAGATAGATCAGATTTGGGAGTCGTTCAGGAGGTATTAACCATGGTGGTGGTGGTGGTGGTGGTGGTGGTGGGACACTTTATATTTCATTGAAAATTGGTTGGGCTAGAAAATTGTGGTTTAATTTCTTTGAGATTGGAAAAAGCAGTCGCAGTCTAGGCTGGCGAGAGGCTGCTAGGTTGGAAGTGGAGTTGAAAGTATTATACTAAAGTTGGTAATAGTTCGGTGAGTTTTGTGCCGTGCAGTACCAGACATGGCGGGCACCTCGGTGCCTGGGTACCATGCATACTGGACAGAAAAACACGTGTCTCTACAGACAGAACACAAGGAGATGGTGAAACAATACTCTGAAGAAGATCAGCATTACAGGAAGCTGATTAAAATCATCTGTGATATCGAGGATGTGGCCAGCTTCACCCTGCTGCAATTGGGGAAATTGTCGAGTTGGTGGCAGTAGTCAATGCTGCTGACGAAACCAGAGCCAGCTATTGTAAGGCTCTCACTGGCAAGATATTGTTCAGTGCTCTGTATGGGACCTATACAGTTACATGAACAGATCTTAAGTCCCTATTGAAGGCCAGTACCTCAGACACAACGAAAGATATTACAGCAAAGCCTGGCGAAGAAGACTTCAAAGCAGTCCGAAGGCGAAAACGGAAAAACACAACCGAGTCCGCCCTGACTTCAAAGAAGGCAGCGCCTGTCACCGGAAACACCCCGACAAATGAAGTTACTACCCGCAACTACATCGCACCTCTCAGGGCGACACTACTGGTGACAGAGCCATTACGCTGGACGAGGAAGCCCCAGGTAAAGCAGACAGCCCCCCCTCCCAATAATACTGAAGCGTTGGGATCATTCTGGTCAATATAGGTCCTCGTGAGAACAGAATAAGATGAGCCAAGATAGGATAAAGAAATGAGCAAGGCTGAAATACCCAAAACAAATAACCAAGCCAAATAACAACAAAGAATAAATATAATATATAGATAAAGAAAATAATACAAAACATGATGTAAATACCTGTTACAAGATCATTGCAGAGTTCGCTTTTCTTACTTTCAATACCATGTAGAAGAGTAAATGTGGATAGTCGAAGATGGCCTCGACCAGAGGTCTAAAAATGAAAACAACCTACCCCTTTGACGGTTGGGAAGTTAAGAGCTTTAGCTCTGTTCCTTACGCCGCTAATCCAGCTCAGCAAGGAAGGAGAGGGGGGAAAGACAGTAGAGGGGAGAAGTGCGCACACAGACCATGGACATGAGCCGACGTCAGAGCCCCCCCCCCCGGCAGATGTCAATGTCCGGTATAAGCGTGTAACCACAAAAGATCTCAGCGTCCACAGGTATACATCGCGAACCTTGCCTCCCTAGGGCAGGCGCACACCGCATGGGAAACTTCGTAAGGCGGGTCATACAAACACTGGCACACTGATCTTACCCGCCATAAGTTCCGGCGACAAGTCTCTCACCAGCCTCTCCAAACTAGAGCTCCACCCAAAATCCGTGATAGTGGCCGGCGCCTGGCCACGACCCGAATCGGGGCCCTAATAAAAGTAACGGGAGGGGAAGGGAGAACATAAGGGAATAACACCAAGCACAACTCTGCAACATTAGCGAAGAAAATTAACAGGAAATCAAAATACAGTAAATAAGAAACACAAGACCATATAAGGCGTGCTCAACTAGCACGTATACAAATACAATATAGAAAGGAAAACGTGGCCGAGCTATGCACAATAAAACAATAGCCACGGAAATATTTGAAACAAAATAAGATTCCCTTTTCTCTTTACAAATCCCATGAAATGAAAAATGCATACATAATCAAAGCAAGCAGGGAAAGGAGAACGCGCTCACGTCAATTTTAACTGAGATACATTAGGGCGGGCCTTAAATCTTCCCAACTCGTCAACCAAATAAACAGAAACTGGGGTGGTGAACTCTTGCAATACGAAATGGCCCCCTATATCTTGGGCTTAATTTAGCTGACAATTTCCGTTCCGCCTTGCTAACGGGAAAGTTACGGAGGCAAACTAGGTCTCCGATACGAAAGGGAACGGGTTTACGGGTAATATCATATTTAGTTCGCAGAACCTCGTGCGCCAGATGTAAATTTCGCCGTGCCGCGTCCCAACGTTCACGAATAGAGTTCTCGTCACAGTGGTCAGGTAACAGGTCTTTAAGAGACCACAAATTCGACAACGGAGAGTTGGGTGTGAAAGTAAACATCAGGCTAAAAGGTGAGGCTTTGTGCGAATCATGTCGCGCTGAGTTGAAAGCAAATTGGAGCCATGACAAGTTCTCATCCCACTGCGAATGGTCACGATGGTGGTAGGCAATCAAAGCCGCGTGAAGATTTCTATTAAAGTGCTCAGTATGAGAAGGTTGAGGATAATACGGCGTAGTGGTAACTTGACGAATGCCTCTAGCAAAACACATCCGCCGAAACTCGTGTGATGTGAACTGAGCCGCATTATCTGAGACCAAAATCTCCGGAACACCAAACACTGCAAAAATAGAATTCAACGCCCGTGTTGTCGTTGCAGTAGATGCTTCCCTCACGGGGAAAATCCAACTAAACTTGGTGAAAGCGTCAACGCAGACGAGGGCATACGTGTTCCCTGCTCTGGACCGGGGAAATTTACCAACGAAATCAATAAACAACTTTTCCATGGGGCGAGTAGCTACGTCCGAGGACAACATACCGTAATGTGTATTCTGCGCGGGCTTACTAAGCCCACAGAGTCTACAAGCTCTGAATCGAAAAGCGATGCCAGAGTCCATACCCTTTCAAATAAAGGACTGGCGGATTTTGTGAATTGTCTTACGCACACCTAAATGACCTCCAAGAGGAGACTCGTGAAAATAGCTGTAAAGAGAGAGTACAAGAACCTGTGGAACTACTATCTTAGGCTGCCGGTCATAACGCGCCTTGCAGTGAAGGAGTCCATTCTTCAACGAATAACCGGGAACTTCTGAATTCAGCCTCTCTATAATGGCATTTAATTCTGGATCAGAGCGCTGATATCGAGATCTTGGAATAGGATAGGAAACTCAAGAAGAACCGGTGCAACTACAAGTTCAGCTTGGTCATCATACATGCGTGACAGGGCGTCGGCAATGACATTCTGTGTGCCACGAATGTGGTGAGCCTGAAACTTAAATGATGACAGTCGTATGACCCAATGACCTATTCTTCCTAATTGACGTGGATGTGAGAGACTCTACGTAAGAGCTTGATTGTCTATCTGTGAATCAAACTCATGGGCGAAATTTTTCCAGACCAAAATGCACCGCAAGACATTCTAACTCATACGCCGAAAACTTCCTCACCTGATGAGACAATGTCCGGGAAGTGAACGCTATTTTTTGGCGTTCCCCCTCATAATCCTGCAAGAGAACTGGCATCAGTCTGTAGGATAAACCTACGAGAAAAATCGGCCATGCGTAGAACCTGAGGATTGATGATAGTAAGTTTCAAATCCTGAAATGCCTGTTGCTGTTCCGACCCCCAAACAAACGGAGTATCCTTATGAAGGAGGTTAAGAGGGGCGGCGTGTTCCGCAAAGTGTGGAATAAACTTATGAAAAAAATTACCATTCCTATGAATCGCGCGATTCCTTTAACATCACGCGGAGGTGGGAAATCCCTAATAGACTTAGTCCTATCAGGGTTCACAGAGACACCTGAAGAGGCAATGATGTGACCCAGGAATGATAACTGAGTGGTGGCAAATTTAACCTTACTAGGATTTACGATCAATCCGGCCTTGCGCAGCCTGGTAAAGACTTCACGCAAGTGGTGGAGATGCTCGTCAAAAGAATCACTATAGATCACCAAGTCATCCAAATAGTGGAAGACATATTTAAATTTGACGTCAGAGAACACTTGATCCAACAAGAGCATAAGAACTTGAGCGCCTGTTGCTATGCCAAAGGGAACCCTATTGTACTCATACAAGTTCCAGTCAGTCGCGAACGCCGTGAGAGGCAATGCAATTTGATGGTATGCAGAGTTGAGATCCAGCGAAGTAAACACTTTAGCTGACTTAAACCAATGGAAGCAGGAATGAACATCTGGCAAGGGAAGTGACTCAAGCTTAATCTTCTTGTTGAGTGCGCGGTAATCAACCACAGGACGAAATTCGCCCTCACCTTTTGGTACTAGGAATATAGGGCTAGAATATGGAGATGTGGAGGGACGGATAATGCCTTGTTCCAACATACGCTGAATATGCTGGCGCAACACTTTCATCTTCGGGGCATAAGCCTATAAGGGGCAAGCTTGACCGGAGACTGGTCAAGCAACTCGATGTAATATTCCAAGAGAGTGGTAAGACCTACTTTAGCTGTTAACACATCGGTAAATTGATTAATCAGCTGTGAAAACGAGTCCGACAATGGGAGAGCGAGATGGGACAAATCTGGACCAGATTCCACAGATGTGCAAATTCTGGGCACATGCGAATCAACGGCAACTTATTAGCCGGGTCAAATTTAAAGCAAGCAAAACCTTCATAAATATCCATTAGTAAGCCAGTCTTACCCAAGAAATCGGATCCCAAAATAACTGGGTAAGCTAAATTCTCCAATATGTAGAACATAAATTTCCACGTGTATCTGTCTATTCTAAATTTACACGTAACAGCAGTGTAAACCGGAAATAACTGCCTAGCCGCAGTAACACAGTTTACTTTGACAGAAGTTACCTGAACAAACGGGACAACTTGTTTAATCCTTTCATAAGCCGAACCCGACATCAGGCTACGAACTGCACTGGAATCTAACAAAGCCGGTAACATGCCAAAACCTAATTCAACATGGAGAGTAGGCAACAGATGGGGAATAACTCCTTTATTCCCATCATGTGGATATGTACACTATGGGAATTAATGCTCGCAAAAGGACCGTTACGTACAGGCGCGCGAGACGTATCTCGGGGGCACGCCACCGCGACGTAGATGTAAAAATCGATTGTAGATTCGTAGGACAGTCCCGACGAGTATGTCCTGCTCTGTTATAACGAAGACAGACTACTGATGCAGCGCGAGATACGGGATTGCCAGAACGAAACGATCGAGCATAGTTGGACGCTACAGGATGTGTTGGAAGTTCATTACCTACATTAAAATATTATGACATTATGAGCATACACGCACATATTATCCAAATCAGCGTAACTATGCAGCCTGTCACTGAACACTAAACAGCTCCTCTGATATGAATACAATCCATCGAGAATATTGCGGACCACAGCGGACTGATCGATATCCTGACGAAAAACGGCAGCTATCTCTTTAATGTCTGCAATATAGACAGCGAGCGGCTCATCCTTCCTTAGCCGTCGGCAATAGTCAGCATTCAACAATGACAACATTGTACGGGGCGGAATGACAAAAGCTAATACGTGTTCGTGAAAAGCATCAAGCGTATCACCAGAAATGTATAGCAGCCAAGATCTTAGATGCTATTGGACCCTTAGTAAATCCATATAGAATTTGCAATATCTGCGCCGTAGAAATACGGAACGCAGGTGCCGTAATTCGCAAACGTACTAAAGTTCGCAGGAACTCAGTAAGCTCGGATACAATAAGTCCATCAGTAACATGAAGACTTTTGAGCATTTTGTGTACAGGATTAGGCAAGTTCGCAAAATGGAGAGAGCCTCCCAAAGTACTCGAATCGTAATTAACCACCGGAGGTACCCCCTGGCTAGGGGATAGTGGCTGCGCCTGAGATGGTAAACACGTACCAGAAGTGAGATTAGGGGCAGTCAAATGCGTTCCGCTCTGAAGGTCCGGCCTATTAAAGTCGGACGGAGCGGCAGCCTGAACCTTAAGAAAGGAAACAGCAGACACAGCGGAAGACACCTGTCTATATGCGACAGATCGCAAGGAATGCTTTATTGTTAGAAATCTCCAGCGCGGACTCAGCTCCATGGAGACCTGGTGTGAGCGCTGTAATATAAAAATTAATGAAGATAAGACTCGGGGGGGGGGTCCACTTCTCTCGTGGTCGTCGACCGTCTGAGTCTTGTCTTACTCTAAATGGAAGAAATATTCCATTTGTAAATAGTGCAAAAATCTAGGTGTAATCTTCGATAAGAGAGTGACATGGAGATTACACATAGAAATGATCAAAGCCAAGGCCTTCAGAACATTTATTAGAGTATATTCCCTATTCAAAAGTGAGCAACTGAGCGCTAACATTAAATTGACCCTCCACAAAGCTCTTATTACATCCGTAATGACTTATTTTAGTTCCGCCTGGGAGTTTGCGGCGGACACCCATCTAGTGAAATTGCAGCGCCTGCAAAACAAGGTTCTCCGCACGATTGGCAATTTTCCAAGGCGCACACCGGTCCGCGAATTGCACATGGCATTCAAAATTCCATACGTCTATGATTATATAACAAAATTATGCAGGCAACAAGCAGAAGTCATACAAAATCATGATAATGAGAATGTTCGCAACATCAGACAAGATGAAGCCCGCCACAGAAAGTATAAGAGGCTTAAACTTGGCGGCGGTCAGGTATACGACCGTTCCAGTGACTAGACTAGACTGCCGTGGTAGCGAATACTACTAGAAATAGGACATAATCTGCTGTACTGAGCCTAGACTGGCAAGAGATCTTGTATGTAAAATATAGGGGATGGACAAAAAAATATGGAAACACCTCGTGAAATGCATGCTTGAATTGAAGTGTTTATTTTAGCGACGTTTGTAGGTCACGCTGTCGTATCTGCCCAACACCAAGAGGCACAGTATCCAAGATTATGACTGCATACAGAAGGACTGAAAAAACCACATCTGATAAACACCAGCGTGGATGGAAATGTGTGTTGAGTGATCGAGACAGACGAACATTGCGTAGAATTGTGACGAAAAATAAGAAGACTGCAGCTCCAAAAGTGACTACTCAACTGAATGTCATGCTCACAAACCCTGTTAGCACCAAAACAGTATGAAGGGAACTCCACAAGCACGGTATTTCTGGACGAGCTGCAATTCCAAAGCTACTCATCAGTGATCAAAATGCCACTAAGTGGAGAGTGTGGTGCCGAAGTCATAAAACCTGGACTATGGAGCGATGGCAGACGGTCATTTGATCGGATGAGTCCACCTTCACACTGTTTCCAACTTCTGGCCGAGTTTACGTCTGGAGAATATCCCATGCCTACGATCGAGATTGTTTGCTGCCAAGAGTGAAACATGGCAGAGGTATGATCGTGTGGGCAGCCATATCGTGGTATTCTGTTGGACCCATCATTACTCTGCAAGGTCACATCACTGCCAACGACTGTGACCATTTTGGGTGACCAGGTCCATCCCATGATGCAAGCTTTGTTCCCCAATAGTGATGCCATTCACCAGGACGACAACGCCTGTTTTCACACAGCTCAAGCTCACATCGCCCAGAACTGGTTTTCTGAGCGCGAAGATGAAGTGTCACGTCTGCCATGGCCCCCACAGTCGCCAGATATCAATATTATTGAGCCTTTGTGGTCTGTTTTGGAGAGCAAATTGTGTGCGCGCTATCCACCTCCATCATCAATAACAGAACTTACCATGTTTTTCAGGAAGAATGGTACAAGATTTCCTTGCAAATCATACAGGACCTCTATTTATCCATTCCAAGGAGACTGCAAGCAGTTCTGAAAGCCAGAGGTTGTCCTATGCCATATTAGTCACGGTAATGTGTTTTTTGTTGGGTGTTTCCATATTTTTGTTCATCCTTTGTACATACTAGATATTAAGATTCAATTGTAAATAAGTGTACATAGTGACAATGGACTAATACTGTCGACTATGACTGACAAATGAGAGACCCGACCTCTCGTCAGAGAGGGCGGCCCACATGGACAGAACTGTAACTTTCACTTAAAAAGTAATATCTGGTCATGAGCCCCGTGTTGGTCGCAACATGACTTTGACTCTGAATGTGCAGAAATGTGCTATTGACTTAGGAGTGAGTGTTGTCCGTTGATCGGCGAAACAGCGTGATGGTATGTGGGATGTTCCCACAAGGTAAATGTCGCTGAGAAAGTGAAAGAACTGGTACAGAGTAATAGTAGTATGAGTTTCAAATTACTGGCAGCATGTCTGAACACAGGAAAGGAAATGGTATGATGAATTCTAGTGAGCAATAAATAAACACTGTATGCCATCACACAAGTTCCACTTCTAGCATGAACTGACATCAGTAGAAAGAAAGTCTGTGTGACAGTATACGATGGCCATTTATACCTTTTACAGAAACAGGGTACATCTTTATAAAACTGAATCAACTTAAAACATGAAGGTATGTTGAAGAATGATACTGAAAATTTCAACTGATAATCAAAACTAAGACGCAAGGAAAAATTCTTCTTCATAATAATGTGCATTTCATGAAATGTGTCACCACCAGTGTCGATTTTGTGTTGTGGCCCACAGACCAAATGTCAGGGGTGTTTGAAAATTTCCAGGATTACCAAGGCAAGTGAAGTTAATGCTAATTTGTGTTCCTTTAGCTTCCAGGTATTTTGTTCAGAATTTAACTTCAGAGTAAGACCAGGAAACAGGGATTCTGCCTGCAAGTTTTGACATCTGGGAGATACAGTGTGAAGTTGATTCATTCACTGAATTCCACACCACAGTATATCAGTACACAGAAAATCTGGAGTAAAGCACTTCTTTCCAAGTTTCATATCACTGTAATATCGTAACACAGTTCATGGGACCTACTTCCAATTTCTCACACTCAATAACTAAAGAAAGCCGTAGCTCCTAAACATCTGTTCATAACATGTGTATCTTTAGTGATATACTTGGCAGCTCTGGGTGACTTTGAGTATCTTTCATGACTTTTTATTTCTCATGGGGTGAGACTGAGGCCACTTGGTACCGTGGCCAGATGATAGATGATGATTGTGGAGCAATCAGAGGACTTCGAATTGGCAGGGGAAACCAAAGTACTTGGCAAAAATCTGCCCGGTACCACTTTGTCCATCACAAATTCCACATGGCCTGACTTGGGCCACCACGGTGGGAAGGGAGTGACTAACCGCCTGAGCATGTCCCATTTTTCATAACTTATTCAAGTGTAGAACTGGCTGATACGTTAGCTGATCAGATGCAGTACCAATTGTTTGTACCTCCCTCTTCCAAGTTACACCATAACCCAATACTCAAATCACACATGACAACTTACATTCATAGACAGATTAGTAAGCAAGCTCATGCAGCCACGGGTTACTAAATATAGACTACTGACTGATTACT
The DNA here is from genome assembly GCF_002891405.2 of Cryptotermes secundus. Classification (NCBI taxonomy): domain Eukaryota; kingdom Metazoa; phylum Arthropoda; class Insecta; order Blattodea; family Kalotermitidae; genus Cryptotermes; species Cryptotermes secundus. The sequence continues at coordinate 35,690 of NW_019739955.1, forward strand.
ATGAGTAATTATACACAGGCTGTGACCGCAGAACAAATATATCATATTAAAAACTTTCAGTTCTTTAATATTTTAATACTGTAATTTTAATTTTTATATTATAATGTCTAATTCACCTTATACAAAAGAGGAATTACAAAAAACATAAAAATGAAGCATTTATTGTATTTTTTGGGCATTACCAAGCGACCCGTTCTTTATTTAACCTTCAATGTCTGAAGTGCACATATCAGTACACTGAAAGGTACAGTCATAGCCAAAGTACACATATTCGTGCATTTAAACACTTCCAGCAAAAGCACACAAACAATTCTTAATAAGTAACTATAAATACAGTAAAATTTCATGAGCAACGTAGATGACATAGACTGAGGGTGTTTGAGAATATTGTTCTGAGGAGAACATCTGGACTGAAGATAGATGGAGTGACAAGAGGTTGGAGTAGCTTCATATCTTGCAGGATATGTGGCACAAATGTGGGCAAAGAGGAATGCATATAGGTTATTGGTGGAAAAGCCAGAAAGAAATAGACCACTAGGAAGACCAAGGCATAGGTGGGTGGATAACATTAAAATGGATCTTAAGACAGCATAGGGTGGTATGGACTGGAAGGATCTGGATCAGGATAAGGACCAGTTGAGGTCCCTTGTGAACAAGCTAAAGAGCCTTCAGCTTACATAAAATGCTGGGAAGTTCTTAGTAGCTTCTCAAGAATAGCTCAGCTCCATGGACTTAGTTAATTAGTAAAATTCAATGAACATTACCTTTTCTGCTATCTTCTTGATGTATATATGGGCTTCACCCTGTCCCACACTCCTACTTGTAACTGAACTGATATCCCTTGAAACACCCAAGAAAGCAGTCCTAAGTAACATATCTACCAAATTCGTCAAAGCTTTCTTTTGACAACTGTTTTTGAATAAACAAAACTCCATGATGAACCTGTGATTCCTTTGCTGCAGTCTTAGTTGTCTTTCACTTTACTGCGTCTATGTTTTGCATTTCGTGATTATTAGGACCTGAAGGACATAAGGGTTGCGATCCATCAGTTGGGATACACTGATCTGTGGTGTTCACTTCTCTTCAAAACAGAGCATTAAATATCTAAAGAGTTAAAGTACAAAATTTCAGTGTGAACTGCAGTGCATCTAATGTGACACATCATGAGGGGACAGAATTCAGTTTCAGTTTATTGTAATATTCCATCAATCAAGAACAGGCTACAAATGTCGCCAGTCTGATATAGAACCAGTCACAGATATACAATACACCAAATACTCAAAGAATATACTATGTATATCAGTCACTAAATACTAATGTATATGATTAGCAAAAAAATATATTAAGTAGGAGCCAGCAAGAGCCCTATAAAACATTTTACATTTAGTAACATTGATTACTGGTCCTTTCTAATTATTTTAATAAAAACCTAAAATTTAAAATAAAGCAAGAAGCAAAGTAGAATTACAATGACTGTGATAAGTATATAGTATCACAAATACCAAAGGAAATAGAGTATCCCATTTTATTTATTGTTAAAAAACTCCTGCAATGAATAAAAGGAACAGTTTCTTCTTGTCTATGATGCCTTTCAAATAGGATGGAAGCTGATTAAAAGTCTTAATGCGCATGTAATAAACACTTTTTTGATAGACAATCTTGGTTGCGGGAAATGAAAATTATTTTTGCTTCTGGTATTTATACTATGCAAATCTGTGTTTGTTTTAAATAACTCTCTATTATCTGATACAAAAGTTAATAATGAAAATATGAATTGGGAATATAATGGTAATATGTCCAAATGCTTAAACAGTTCTCTACATGAGTCTTTTTTTCTGGAATTAGTGATAATTCTTATTACCATTTTTGCAGACTAAATATACTGCCACTATAAGAAGAGGTATGCCATTATGTTCAGCATATTACTATTTACTTCTTAATAATGAAAAGCTGCACATATTAAATCTTCAAAACGTGATATGTGTAACATGTGAAATGAGCAATTGCACTGGCACATTTAAAAAAACCCCTTCTATCAGTAACAACACTGCGGCCTCTCAAATTTTTGAGGTAATAATCTTGATATGACTTGAATGCCTGAACCGGTCGTCATGAAACTTTGGCCTGGTAACAACTTTTCCACCTTAAATTGTATTACTACATGTACAATTCTGATTCTAGAAAAATCAAAGTTTCTGATATTATTATTTTACTGTGTCAATTATGCATGCATACTTGAGACTTTTCTGCTTATCGCATCAGATACTTAAATTATATGAAAAGGAAAGTATGTGAGTAATACTTCCCAGAATCTGGTACTATTTTCTTAATTTATATCAAATTTTGTACACTGCTTCATATTGCATTTGTTAATGCGTTGTTTCGAAACTAATGTGTTGAGAAGAAAAGGAACTAACATGAGTGGTGTCTGTTGCATGAAAAAATTCAAAGCAAGTGCACTCATACATTTCCTGAAACCATTGTAACACTACAGTTATGTAATTTGCTCTTAAAGAATTTGGGAAAATCCTCTCTGAGCTTTGTCTTTGTACATGGTTTACCTTCTGCTTTTTATATGAATGCAACACCGCCAACCAAAGCTATACTCGTCCGTATCTGGCATGTCTTATAGCTCAAAATCAAACATACAAATATCCTGTTGTTTATTTCTTCATACTGCCATTATATTTCCTTTTACTTGTGTCTTCACAATGACAATGAATACACTTATACTCGGTTCTCTGAATATTCCAGTTTTTTAATCTGAGGAATGTAGGCTGATGCAGTAAACCACTTTTGCGGTAAAATCTGGGGGGGGGGGGTGAGAAATAGCGATTTGTGTGCGTGTGTAAAAAGAAAATCCTTAGAGGTGAGCCGTGTCCCTCGACCCTGTGGGTAAAGAACCCTGCTCTTCTACCCATTTTGACCCGTGAATCCCTTCTCTATATGGGTAAGGTGTTGCATCCCTAAGGATAGTGATGGGATGTACTTGTAGACCGAGCGGAAGTCTTGTGGACTGGGATTGTTGGAGCACTTAAGAATTGAAATTCAAGTCTTCGGAAGTTGGTTTTCAGGTTAATAGAACGATTTATTGAATCAAATGCTTACACAAGGTTACATTAGGAATATTAATTATAGTTACTTGATAAATGAACAAAAGGATGTGAGTGCACTATGCACCAACGCGGTAGGATTCAGCAGGTAGTGAGAGGTAGCCTCCAGGGAGGTGCTGAGTGTGCTACTCGATGGTGCTGCACTGAAGTTCAGTAATAACACACAAATGCGTGAAGCTAGTGATTAAACTGGCGAGGAGTCCGACCGAAGTGAACAAGTCAAAAGTTTAGCGTGGTGTCCGCCGTGGCTGGCAAAGCCTGAGTTTTTAAAGGGATTCGAACCCGAACTTGGTGCTTGGACACCCAGAGACACTCCTATTGAGGGCATAGTCAGATTCAGGATCGACATTTGATTCGTCGTCCTTAAAGAAGAGTTTGACCATTCAGACGTATGGAGCACTGGATGGTCATAGGAATTCTAAATGAGGATTCCAATTGAAATGATTTTTGAAATAATGAGGGGAGAACATCAGCAGGAAGTGCCCATAAGCACGTCTCTCCCCAAAAGGGTGAACCTCNTGAAATTATACAAATGAACTCCGCCTGAAGGGCAGTAACTGGTTAAAACATATGATCACTAATTGATACAGAATTACGCTGCGCCCTACAGCACAGCAACTCAATTAGGCCATGCCTCATGGCGTATTGCAAACTCTCCAGTACANATAGAATAAACGAGTAGGGTAGCTCGTGGTGCATGGTACACTATCACATGTCGTAAAATTATGCGGGGGTTNGATAGACAGCTTGAAATACTACAGAACACGCCTGAAGTGCGATCTACTGTTTATCGCAACCTTTAACAAAACCAAAATTACACTNAGGGACAGGCTCCTAAGAAACGACTTGCTTGTTAGCGTGATGTACTATGTCTCCCTAAGATTGAGTAAGGGATCTCGAGGAAGAAAAACCACAGTCGGNGCCAAAAATGCGCCTTCCGGCGTACACTATTTCAGTAAGTCACTTACTTGTATATTGGGTATACAAACTCAAAGATTTACCTCACGACTGAGCCACCCTTGACCATATCGTAAGGGCACCCTTCCCTCGGATCTGTGCTACCTGTAGAAACGAAATTTCAAATTCACTTCTCGGAGACAGAATTTAAACGTAGTGATGCGTTCAGACGGATGTCCGTGGGAAGAGAGAAAGATTAGCTTCACTCGAGCTAAGCAAGAAACCTCAGTCTAAGTCCAGGATGGGGGAAGACAAGGTCAGTCAAGGACGTTAGTTGGAAAGAAGGGAACGGCTCGCAAACTGGCGTTTCGGGGGGAGCTACAAGGAACTTAACGAAGAAGAACCGTTGCACGGTTCAGAGGCTATACCAGTGCTCAAAATATATCCATGTGCAAGAATTAAACATACAAGCCCTATCCTCTGTCTACATAACAATGTGTTTTGTCTCATCATGTAAATAACCAACATCCATGTGAATAGAACGCTAGGTATGGTTTATATATAATAATTCAGGCCATTTTCCAAGGATGCTAGGAAATTATTTCCAACTCTTATCAGTAGGTGTGGTATGCATGGCTATCGAAGGAAAGTGCAAGTATCACAGTGGAGTTTCCAGATGCATTTCAAATACTCACTCACTGCCTTTCTTACACCTTGCGGGCCGGCAATTTAAATATTTAAATCACCTTGCGGACAGGCATTTTTATACCTACTACCCCAACTTGTGCACTGTTCACTTTAAAAATCAATATAAAATCTCCTAATTAATTTTATGAAGTAATTTTTTTAGAACAATTACCAATGTTTCTAGAAGTGCTTGAGGCTGTGATATTTTTTGAAACATTCCCCTCTGTGAAGTGGCATTACACAAAACTTGCAAATGTAGGCAGTCCTACTCCCTTTCTTGCGAATTGCGCAAACACGGCACTGCCTAGAAGGCTGCTTCCCCTTGAAATGTTCACTCTTCACAATTTTCGCGAAGGTATGTTTCCACATATCACCCGAGAGTCGCCCAGGGGGGTCAACATGAGGCCTGCGTGGAGTGGGAGTAGACGGCCCCGGTCGTACTAAGACTGTGTCTGCCGCCACCGTGTGGCCAGTAGCCCAGGCTTTTGCCACATTCAGCAGAAATGCCTTGTATTTCAATTTTGAATGAGGGTTTAGATTTTTGAAAACCAAAAATGAATTGAAAATGGCACAATTTATAAGGCACAAGGCAACTTTCTTTGTCCACTTTACTGTTTTCCAAGGAAGAGAATAATAGGCCAAGTACTGATCGGCTCTATCAACTACCTTCATGAACATATTATACTTGGAAATGCTACAAACAGGCTTCTTTACCTGTCCATGTCTCCTTTGAACATCAACCGTGCTCGAATTGTAAATTGGGGAAATCATATACACAACACGAGTATCCCTATCTCCAAAAAACAGTTCAGCTACTTCAGACACTTGCATAGGGTCAGATGGCATTTGCATCACCCCTGGTTCACCAGTAAACTTTCCCAAAGTTGGTGTTTTGTCCACTTTACCCCATGTGGCTGTCCCTGCAATGCTAGCAATCGCACTTTCATCGAAGCTCTCACTGTCACTTTCACTTTCTCTTCTGGTCACAATATTTTTGGGGCCCTTGTCACTGCCACCGACACTGCTATCGCTATCAGAAGACGAAGCAGTTGGCAAGTCAGATAACTCATCGGAGATCAAATCACAGATTTCTTCTTCTCCGAGAGCTCGCGCGGCCTTCAAGTGCTTCCGTCTCTGAGCCATATTGACGCTGAGAATATCTTGCCTCACACATAGAAGCTTCGACTTTTCTTTAGAGTGGGAGGGTAATAGAGAGTGATCACGTTGCTGACTCGGAAAACAGACATTCCGAAGGTCAGCTACGCAGTACTTTTACAGACATGTGGCCACCAAAGCGAGGAATAGTGTGTTGCAACATAACGTGTCCTAAAAGCCTAAATCTAGGCGACCAGTCTGCCACGCTTAAAACCCAAACGCCTAGGGCTAGGCGTCCGGTCCGCGAACTGTTCATTCCATAGTTTGAATGATATTCCTTTGAAGTGAAATGACAAAGAAAGCTTATTATATTCCAGACCATCAGCAGGTGTGTTCTGTAGTAAACAATTAAACTCATACTCCATCATTTAAGTTGATTTTAACTCTAATAAACAGCATGCTTATGAAGTTATCACAAGTGTATATAAATATTGCCTTTTGAATATTTTAATTTCATCTGCTTTCCAGATGACAACCATTTTGCGTTGCCACAATTATAAAATAGTTGCAATGAAGGCTGTACTTGAGGTGATTTGAACTTTATAATGAAAGAAATCAAAGGAGACAGGATAGCTCAGTCGGTTCCTGACTGGGGCATGGAATGTTTCTTCTCTGCACAATGTCAAGACTGGCTGTGGGGCCCACCCAATGTCCTATCCAATGGCTACTGGTGCTCTTTAAAGATGATATTATACAACAACAAAACGCAAAATATTATATCTACAAACTATTTTATATCTATAAGCGTTTCAAATTCTATAAATTATTTGCGGCAAGTAAAATAACAAATGACAATGTTTTTATGTCCATCAGATAACGTTATCCCTAAAAGAATTTAACTGATTTTGCACAAATTGCCTTTGGGGCCTACACACTAAAAGCTATCAAATTTAAATGAGATTCATACTGGGCCAATATATTCAAATTCAATATCTTAACTGCAGACTGGGCACATAAAAATTGGGACATGCGATAAAATTTCATTAAGATCTACAATTTTAATTTCAAACACGTGTAACGTAGTTACAGGGATATTTGGAGTGTGTAATTTTGCGAGACTTCTAGTTACTGCGTTAACATCCGTTGCCAGGAACAGAAGAGCTAAAACACTGTTGAGAGGTGTTATGAAGACTAGTGAAAGCAGACTGAGATCTTACTTAGGAGTTTTCTCGCTGTCTAGATGCAGCGTCGTTGGTTGTTCCTTTATTGAAAACTATTTCACTCACTACAATCTTCGGCCTGGCCATCTTTAGGTGTACAGGTGTTGACAAGGACACTGCTACTATACTACTGTTTGTTTATCTGTCACAACACAACTCTCAGAATCTTGCTATACACAGTAGATGTGAACGAGATTCTGAAAGTTGTTGTGCTGTGTAGGCTGACACAACAGACTGCATTCTTTGAAGGATTTTTCTATTGTAGTAGCCTCAGGTTATTTTTGGCTGCACGTGGTATTCTGTAATGTGTGCTGCACTACGTTAAAGCTTTCTCAAGATATATATGTATCTCCAGTTATTGTATATGGGATGTTACTTAAGGTTTTGTTTGGTCTGTTTGTCGTAACTGCCTTGAGCGTCCTTAAATGGCTTAAGTATTCATGCTGAGACGTATCTTTTCTTACCTGTCAGTTTGCCATCACGGTCATCACAGTGTTCATAGTCAATTATAGTGATTATAGTCATCTGTGATCTACGGGATGTACTGTGGTGTATGAACCAGTGGCAATGCATGATGGTTAATGAACAGTGGCAAGTGCAATGGAGATTGTCCGTTAGACTTTCGTAAAGAGTGTGAAATATGTGCGTGAAACAAAGTGAAAGTGGTAATAAAAGAAATGAGTTCCAGTGGTTTAATATTTGCCGATGGAAGCTAATTTAAAAATTGTTAATTTATTTTATAGTCTTCAGATTCGTTACTGGTAACGCATTTCTTCAGAATGCTCGACCTTATCATTTCTGACATGTGGTTTTGCAAATATTGTTTACTAACCTTTGTGGATATTCCAGTAATTTAAACATACATATATTTGAATTCATCTGTCGAAATTAGTTGTATTTTTGTGTATTTCATTCAGAGCATGGAACCGCAACAGTACTTTATTGTGTTAAGTGACACTGAGCATATGAGGAAATGCAAATAATTTCGTGTGCAGAAACCTTTAGTTATTAAAATAAATCAACAATGGAGTGTGATTTTAAGAAAATATTGTGGTTTTGCCCGCAAATTGTTATTTCAATTTAAAAGATTATGAGTTCTTATAATTGTAGGTGCATTTTAACAACGATTTTCGTGCCAGAATTTCACTTAGATTAAGTGAAATAAATACTAGGACCAGAACATGTCAATCTCTTTGACAGTTGACTGAAACATGATGTTTATGGCGAACCAAAAGAATTATAAGTTCCAAGTTGAGATATATTTGGAGGAGTTAGCTGCTGTTCCATATGTGACTGGCTTCATATTTGCTAAAGTACGTCTTCTGGGTCGGGGCAACTTCTGTGAGTTTACGACCAGGTATGATGAATGGTTTTCTTGTAATATATTATTTAAATCTGTAGGTAGAATTAAATTGAAAAAGATGAGTACATTATTCTGGATTATAACACTATGTTTGTTATACAGAATGGGGCATATAAACCTTTCCGATTTCAAAAATGCGTGGAATAGAAATAAAGAAAGATGCAGGCAAAATTATTTTATTATTTGAAAGGACATAGAATGCAGTTTTATTTTAATGGGGTTTAAAAATAATGTCTTCCAAATGGCAACCTCCTTTTTCCATACACTGACGGAGCCTGTTTCGGAAGTTTTCCATGACTCTATGAGTCATATTCCGTGGAATAGCATTGATTTCTTCGGTGATGGCAGCCTTCAGTTCGTCGATAGGTCGGGAAAATTGTGTGTACACCTTTTCCTTGAGGTAGCCCCACAGAAAAAAAAATCGCGTGGTGGTAGATCAGGCGATCTGGGAGGCCACCCGATGTCACCCCGCAAATAGACAAGATGACCAGGAAACATTTGTCTTACAATCTCCATTCAACGACGCGAGGTGTGGGCCGTAGCACCATATTGTTCGAACCAGATATCTTCCAGGTCATGATCTTGCAATAATTCATCCAGTTTCGGTAGAAGAAAATTTTCAAGCATGTAACAATATCGAGCAGAAGTCACCGTAACGTCACCGTCTTCTTCAAAGAAGTAGGGACCCCAGACACCACAATCGGAAACAGCGCACCACACTGTCATTCGAGAGCTGTGGAGTGGTCGTTGGTGAAGGTTCCGAGGGTTATTCTCAACCCAGTAGCGGAAATTTTGTTTATTTACAGTCCCGGACACGTGAAAATGGGCCTCGTCACTACAGATCAAAACAGATGTGACGCTTCATGACGTCACGGCGGTTATGTTACCCGCCAATATCACTGCTGCCACACTGCCCGGAGGCAACTCTATTGACACAAAATGGATGCCGCCAGTGCCGAGAGCTCGGTCGGTAAGAGTGTGTGCTATCATACCACCAGCCTTTGTGTGCTGCTCCCTCCCAAAGTATCGCTGGTTCACACGAATTGCTAGAAATAATAATTGATGTAAACGAAATGTTCATATATTACAGGCACTGGTGAGAAACTTTCTCCCGATAAATAATGTTGCAACCCTGGCCTCTTGTACTGCAGAGGTTCTTACTTCATCTTTTCCTTGTTTTTGAACTGAGTTTAATATCACTTCACTCAAAACCATCTGGAAGGGCATGAATTAAATGATATCAAACTCAGTTCGAAAACAGAAAAAAAAAAAGTGTAAAAAGCTCTGCAGTACAAGATATCAGGTTGCAACATTATTTATCGGGAGAAAGTTTCTCACCAGTGCCTGTAAAATAAGAACATTTCATTTACACAGGTATAACACACGCAGTCACAGGAGCGAGACGCAACACAGAGCACAATACACGATAGTGAAAGAGAGAGTGCTCCAACAGAGGATGATAGACGTGACTCGCGTAATGAAACACGACGTAGGAAAGAAACATGCTGTACAGTTTTAGTATTTTAACACTTGACATTTGTCAGTATATATGATAAATATATATTTTAGTTATTTTAGTATGTAAAGACAAGGCATGCAATGAATTAGTTTGTCGTGGATTGGATCAGCACCTGAAGATGGCACACTGGTGCCGAAACATGTAGTGAGAGTGAAAAGAGGGGATAAATAAATGTATGCACTAGAAGACGGATAAAATAAATCATGGATTTCATTTACATCAATTAAACACTCCCTTACTGAAATGCAATGGTTATTTGAACTATAACATATATAGAATACTTGAGTTTAGGAAAGCCGATGGTGAGTAAGCTTGAAAGAAAATTCTGTTTCCATCAGAGATACTTGTATTCAAGTTCATAACTTTGCTTAAAACGTATACTTGAAAGCTACACAAAACATAGCTTTTCACTTACATCAATGTGTTATAAATCGTGTGTAGGGAGTAATAATACTGAGGTTTCCATTGGTTATTAATTTCAGTAGTATAATGAAACTCGAGAATGTGATACACACTCTTGTTAACAAGATTAAGGTTGCATTTAATAATATATGAAGAGCAATAAAATAATTGCAGAACTCTGACAAACATCATGATCTGAAACATGCTCATGTTTCCAAATTCAATACTAAACATAATAATGTGGACAAAATAATAAATTAACTGAACAAATATAATGACGCTTGAAAGTCTGATATATATATGTAAAAGTAAAGTAAGTAAAGTAAAGCTATCTCTGTAACAGGCCGTGAAGGCCCATAGGGTTGTGAGATGTTCACAAGTTCAATGTTGATCACAATAATATGGCCAGCACAGTAAAATATCTGAAGCAATATAATGAACCTTGAAAATCTTAAATATGTAAATGTTCACAAGTTCACTGTTGAACACAGTAATATGGCCAGCATAATAAAATATCTGAACCAATATAATGAACCTTGAAAATCTTAAAATGTTGGGGGGTCGTTATTAATGTTCACCACACGCGCTTGCTATTTGCCTATTCTCACTGATTCGCCCTCACTCTTCATTCCACCGCGAGTGTGCCGGCAGATTCTTGCTACTCTGTATTAGGCGGAGTCTTATGGTCATTCGGCTGGTCTGTCTGGCCGGTGAAGTAGTGAGGCAGTTGCCGGAAGTTGCAAGTTGCAAGTCGCAAGGAGGATTTTATTGTTAGAAAACTCCAGCGCGGTCTCAGCTCAATGGAGACCCGGTGTGAGCGCTGGAATATAAAAATTAATGAAGATAAGACTCAGGGGGTCTACTTCTCTCATGGTCATCGACTGCCTGAGTCTTGTCTTACTCCAAATGGAAGAAATATTCCATTTGTAAATAGTGCAAAATATCTAGGTGTAATCTTCGATAAGAGAGTTTCATGGAGATTACACATAGAAATGATCGAAGCCAAGGCCTTCAGAACGTTCATTAGAGTATATTCCCTATTCAAAAGTGAGCGATTGAGCGCTAACATTAAACTCACCCTCCATAAAGTTCTTGTTAGATCCATAATGACTTATGCTAGTCCCGCCTGGGAGTTTGTGGCAGACACCCATCTAGTTAAATTGCAGCGCCTGCAAAACAAGATTCTCTGCACCATTGGCAATTTTCCAAGGCGCACACCGGTCCGCGAATGGCACATGGCATTCAAAATTCCATACGTATATGATTACATAAAATTATGAAGACAACAAGCAGAAGCCATACAAAATCATGATGACAATGTTCGCAACATCGGACAAGACGAAGCCAGCCACAGAAAGTATAAGAGGCTTAAAGTTGGCAGCGGTCAGGCATACGACTGTTCAGGTGACTAGACTGCCGTGATAGTGATTTCTACTAGAAATAGGGCATAATCTGCTGTACAATGCCTGGATTGACAGAGGCCTTGTATATATTGTACATAGAAGGAATAAGTGTGGATTTGTAAATTATGTAAATACAGACAGTGGACTTATTAATACAGACTGACTGACAAATGACAGACCCAACCTCTTGTCAGAGAGGGTGCCCCAAAAAACTTTCACAAAGAAGAAAAAATCTGGTCATGAGCCCCAGCTGAGTCTCGACACAAAGACAGACAGACTGACTGACCGTCAGTTATAACATGACTTTGAATGTGCTATTGACTGACTGACTGACTGACTGTCAGTTGCAACATGACTTTGACTTTGAATGTGCTATTGAATTGGGGTCAGGCCGGTTGGTCAATTGAGTCAGCATTTGATCTATTGGATTGTATCATTGGTCTTTGTCAAGTCAGGAGAACAGCTACGTGTTGGATTATTCAGAGGAGGAGTCAGATTTTGAGATTCATTGCAAAGTCTTGTTGTGGTAGTATGGCTCGTACAAAGCAGATTGTCTGTTCGACAATTGGTTGGTGTGCTGTAGTGTGTTGGTGAAGTTTATTGGTTAGAACAAGATTGGTGGTGTTCAATCAGTGTAAAGTTGGTTTTACAGTTTGAGCAGCGTGTTGGTTTTAGATGTGCACTTGGTTTGCGTTGCGAGAAGTTTGGAAAAATTTTTCTCATCATAGAAGATAGATCAAGGAGTTATTGCTGGTAGTTGTTGCATGCTCTTTCTGATCAGCTTCTGAAATTCCGCAGTCCTTGGTAGTAAAATTCTTAGTTCTTGTGTGAGGCTTGTGTTTGTGCCGTGCCAGACTTGGCGGGTGCCTTGGTACCATGCATTTTGGACAGAAAGACGAGCCTCACTACAGGCAGAATACAAGGAGATGGTTAAACAGTATCCCGAAGCAGATCAGCACTACAGGAAGCTGTTTAAAATCATTTGTGATATTGAGGATGTGGCCAGCTTCACATCCGCTAAAATTGGGGAAAGTGCCGAGTGGGCGGCAATAGTCAATGCCGCTGACGAAAACAGAGACAGCTATTGCAAGGCTCTCACGGGCAAGATATTGTTCAGTGCTCTGTTTGGGACCTATACAGTTACAATGAATGATCTGAAGTCCCTAGTGAAGGCCAGAACCTCAGAGACAACAAATTTCCTACAAAGCCCTCCCAAGAAGAAGACTTAAAAGAAGTCCGAAGGCGGAAACGGCAAAACACAACAGAGTCTGCCCTGACTTCAAAGAAGGCAGTGGCTGCCGCAGGAAACACCCCGACAAAAGAGGTTCCCACCCGCAACTACTCTGCACCTCTCAGGGTGACATCAATGGACACCGACACTGCTAGTGCCGGAACCACTGTGCTGGAGGAAACCTCAGGTAAAGCAGGCAGGCCCCCCCCCAATAATTCTGACGTCCGCAGTTAACCTAATTCAGTTGCAAAAGCAATTGAAAAATGTGGTCAAAGGCGACTTTGAGTTCTGCAGCACCAGAAACGGGACCAGAATCCTCACCTAAAGCATGGCAGATTTCGAAGCCGTCAAGTCCCATCTATCAAACAATAAACTTTCCTACTATACATTCTTTGTGATGTCCCTAAAACCCATAAAGGCTGTAATCCATCACCTCCCTCAAAATACCCCTGCAGAGGATATATCGCATGGATTGGTGACCCTGGGATTTGATGTGGTTAGTGTCAAACAGATGACAACCACCCGCAGGAGGCCTTCAGAAGAAAGGATATCAAGAAACCTTCCACTCTTCCTTATCACCCTACCCCCGACGGCAAAATCACAAGAAATTTTCCATCTACAAAGCCTTTGCCACATTTCCATCTGGGCTGAGGCATATAGAGCACAGAGTGGCCTTACGCAGTGTCACAACTGCCAACAGTTTGGCCATGTCTGAGCCAATTGCAAACAACCTCCTTGCTGCATGTGGTGCGGGGGTGACCACCTGCACAAAGAGTGTCCAGAAACAGAGAACGCTGCCTCTACTCTAGCTTGATGCAATTTCCAGTTGAAGCAGGGAGAGAAGCCCCATCCCGCCAACTATTGGGGCTGCAGACACGCGAAGGAGGAGCTGCAGAGGAAGAACTAAGAGGGCACCCAAAAACACAATGGGAAGAGTGTTCTCCTCGAATATCGTTACCCTTTGTGTCTCCTTCACGGCAGCATATCGCAGGAGCAGCGACCTCAGACTCGCCAAGTTCTAGTGGCATTTCCACTAGAAGCCACGAAGTCAGTCAGCTCAGGCTACTCATGTAAACAGTCCATCTCTTACAATATGTTGAGAGTAGTGACTGTAGTACAGCAGATTATGACAGAGGTCAGTGGTGCAGTGTCCGAGGAGGAAAAAATAATGGCCATTACTAAATTTGTTCTAAACCTAATGAAACAAATGGCCACTAGAGTTCATAGGCCCCTCAAAGTCATAGCATTTAATGCGAACAGCATTGGGAGGCAGCACTATGAGCTCAGTTAACAGCTGCAAGACCTACACGTAGATATGGCCCTGTTTTCAGAGACACATCTGAAACCTCATGAGAGATTCTTTATTCCAAATTACCACTTTTATAGAATCGACCGCCACTCGGGCAGAAAGGGCGGAACTGCCATTGCGGTAAGAAAAGGCATTCCCCATAACCATGTAGACGTACCATCCCTTGGTTCAGTAGAAGCGACAGGGGTCTGCATACCAATTGGTAATAGCGAACTGCTGCTTGCAGCTGTTTATAAATCTCCAGGCGGAGCCTGGAGTGATGCTGACATCACTCAGCTCTTCAGCTTCAGACGAAAGTCTATTTTGGCAGGTGATATGAATGCTAAACACCAAATTTGGGATAGCAGAGTTTCAAACCCTTCTGGCTTGAAACTCACTGATTTATTTGATAAGAGAGATTTCGAAATCTCAGCACCACAGTGCCCCACTCATTATTCAACTGCAGGAAATGCTGACGTGTTAAACATTGTGGTTCACAAAAATATCAGAGTGTCAGATGTCATCGTCTCTTAATATTTTGGACTCAGGTCACCTACCAATAGTATTCCACATACTGGATCACATTATATTTAGGAATCTTTCGGAACCCATTGAAAAATTTACAGATTGGGAGCGGTTTCAAAGCCTCGCTTCTGAATTAATATCACCTAAACTAGAAATTAAGTCGGGGTAGAAGCCGATAAAGCGGAACGCAACTTTGCAGCCTTTATTGCTTCAGCATATAGGTTGTTGGGAAGTAAAGTTACACTTTTGGACATAAACAATGATCTTCCTGGTCTAGGTTGCCTGTTAAAACATAAGCGTGGGCTACGAAAATTGTGGCAAGAAACCAGGGATCCAGTGTGTAAGATGGCACTAAATTGGGTCACAAAATCAATCAAGTGAATGACCCGAAAAAAAGCACTTGAACGGTGGGAAACAAAAATAGGTAACGGTGAGGTCACACCTCAGAGTATATCGCCCATTGCGAAATCTCTCCTTAAGAGAGACAGACTAAGGGCACCAACTGCTATTCATGGTTCTTCTGGCCTTAAATTTCTTCCTTCTGAAAAAGCCAACAAAATTGCCAACTGTTTGGAAATTCAGTTACGCCATATGGTCTGTGCGACGAAAACCATGAACAGTGGATGGAAGCTAGAGTTCAAGCTCTGCTGGAAGCCGTGGATGAAAACCCCCCTCTATGGATCAGACCATGTGACGTTCAAAAATTAATAAAATCCCTGAAATTAAAAAAGGCCTGTGGAATTGACGGCATACCAAATGAATGCCTCAGGCACCTTCCAAGGTGACCATTGGTTCACCTAACTCAGTTATTTAATCACTGTCTTCAGCTCTCTCATTTTCCAAATACTTGGAAGGAAGCAAAAGTAATAACTTTACCTAAACTCAGTAAAGACCCAAAATTCCTGCCAAATTTACGTCCGATCAGCCTCCTGTCCACGACAGGAAAAATATTCGAAGAAGTAATTTTGAAATTACTACAAATACATATTGAAGAAAGAGGCCTCTTCAACGCCAGCCAGTTTGGTTTTCATGCACATCACAGCACGACATTGCAATGAATGAGGCTGGCGGACCACGTGACTCTAATTTCAACAATAAAATGTCTACGGCTGCAGTATTCTTTGACATCAAAAAAGCCTTTGATACCACGTGGCACTCAGGCTTGCTGTATAAGTCATCAAAATTGGAATTCTCTAACTGTTTGACCAAGCTTCTGGGGTCCATTCTTTCTCATCGTACATACAGAGTCTTGGTTGAAGGCGAAATGTCAACGGCAAGGAAAATGCAAGCAGGGGTGCCACAAGGTTCTGTCCTTTCCCCTACTCTTTTCAACTTGTATATAAATGATGCCCCCTAAACACATGGTGTTCACCTGGCCCTCTTTGCGAATGACACCTGTCTATATGCAACAGATCGCAAGGAGGGTTTTATTGTTAGAAAACTCCAGCGTGATCTCAGCTCAATGGAGACCTGGTGTGAGTGCTGGAATATAAAAATCAATGAAGATAAGACTGAGGGGGTCTACTTCTCTCGTGGGTATTGACCCCCTGAGTCTTGGCATACTCTTAAATGGACGAAATATTCCATTTGTAAATAGTGCAAAATATCTAGGTGTAATCTTCGATAAGAGAGTTACATGGAGATTACACACAGAAATGATCGAAGCCAAAGCCTTCAGAACATTCATTAAAGTATATTCCCTATTAAAAAGTGAACGACTGAGCGCTAACATTAACCCGTTGCCGTGGTTCGTCGTGTATGTTTCGTCAGGGATTTAAATCGTCTGGGGGGGTTCGACGTGTATGTTTCGTCCAGCTGCACACGTATGTTATAACGCCCATAATAATTGATGGTTTTGCTGTAGATTGTTAGATTTTTCACTGGCCTGTTGTCAGGAGGACTGTATTTAATGACACACGCGTTTAAGAGCGCTAAGTCGTCGTTACATATGCCTGTCTTGCAGCAACGTTCCTGTGGCTATTGCGAGCTGTTTCTGTTATGAATGATGTGTNCCATTTAAGATCATTTTAGTGAAAGTTTCATCCTTCAAGGCGTACCATTCACTGCTGAAATACTAAACAACCTGCTTCCATGGCCGAGATACAGGGCGCCCATATTATAAGGTAAGGTTATAAAACCACCATTTAAGATCATTTTAGTGAAAGTTTCATGTTCCTATCTCATAGAATTTAAGAACAATGATGAATAAATAATTTTCGAGCAAAATTTAAATGGCCGGCTGAATATATTACCGCAGGAGCCGCGGCCGCGGAATTTAAATGACCACGTCAAAGGGTTAAATTGACCCTCCATAAAGAACTTATTAGATCTGTACTGACTTATGCTAGTGCCGCCTGGGAGTTTGCGGCAGACAACCATCTGGTGAAATTGCAGCGCCTGCAAAACAAGGTTCTCCGCACCATTGGCAATTTTCCAAGGCGTACGCTGGTCCGAGAATTACACATGGCATTCAAAATTCCATACGTATATGATTACATAACAAAATTATGCAGGCAACAAGCAGGAGTCATACAAAATCATGAAAATGAGAATGTTCGCAACATCGGACAAGGCGAAGGCCGACAGAGAAAGTATAAGAGGCTTAAACTTGGCGGCAGTCAGGCATACGACCGTTAAAGTGTCTAGACTGCCGTGGTAGCAAATCATACTAGAAATAGGGCATAATCTGCTGTACAATGCCTGGATTGACAGAGGCCATATATATATTGTACATAGAAATAGTTATTAAGACCAGAATTAAATTGTAAATATATGTCAATACTGACAATGGACTGACTAAGACTGACAAATGACAGACCTAACCTCTCGTCAGAGAGGGCGCCCCAAATCGACAGCACAGCAACTTTCACAGAGAAGAAAACATCTGGTCATGAGCCCCAGCTGAGGCTTGACACCAAGACAGACAGACTGACTGACCGTCAGTTGCAACGTGACTTTGACTTTGACTCTGAATGTGCTATTGACTTAGGAGTGAGTGTTCTCCGTTGATCGGCGAAATAGCGTGATAGTATGTGGGATGTTCCCACATCACTCCTCCCCTCGTGAGAACTGATGCTCATAAGTTCAAGCGAGTGGGGAAATGGATGTGGAGCGCGGAGCGTGTAGTCCTTGTAGGGAACTGTGCACGAAAGTAGCTGGGGAGGCGTGGCGTGCTGCTTGGACTGGCTGGAGGCGGGCCATGTGCTGGCAGAGCTGTGGTGAGCTACTCTGGATCCGCGGGGTCGGTAACTGGAGTGAGTAGCTTGCCTGGCATGCTTGAGGGCTCGCCGTACACGAGCTCAGCTACCGACGCTTGCAGGTCCCCCTTGAATGCTGTATGGATTCCTAGGAGAACCAGGGGTAGCTCCTCAGTCCACTGTTAGTCCACGTGGCACATGATGGCTGCCTTCAGTGTCCGGTGGAAGCATACCATGAGTCCGTTAACTGATGGGTGGTGGGCGGTTGTATGTGAGAGCTGGATGCCGCAGAGCTCTGGATACTGCTGCTTGCGAGCTGTCTGCGGCGTCCATGCTGAGTCGGGGTCACCAAAGTGGGGTCGTTATTAATGTTCACCACACGTGCTTGATTTGCCTATTCTCACTGATTCGCCCTCACTGTTCGTTCCACCGCGAGTGTGCCGGCAGATTCTTGCTCCTCTGTTGTAGGCGGAGTCTTACGGCCATTCGACTGGTCTGTCTGGCCGGTGAAGTAGTGCGGCAGTTGCCGGAAGTTGCCTGGTCGCCGAGCGTGGTTGTTGCACAACATCTTTTCGCGGGAGGCTTGCCAGCATAATAAAGTATCTGAAGCAATATAATGAACCTTGCATTCTTAAATATGTAAATGTTCACAAGTTTAGTGTTGAACACAATAATATGGCCAGCATAATAAAATATCTAAAGCAATATAATAAACCTTGAAAATCTTAAATATGTAAATGTTCACAAATTCAATGCTGACACAATAATATGGCCAGCATAATAAAATATCTGAAGCAATATAATGAACATTGAAAATCTTAAATATGTAAATGTTCACAAGTTCAATGCTGAACACAATAATATGGCCTACATAATAAAATAACTGAATGAATATAACGAACCTTAAGAATCTGATGTTTATATATTTATGTTCATAAGATCAATGCTTAACACAATAATATGGCCAAAATAATGCAATGCCTGAAGGGTTATACCCATAATAACAAATTAGATGAATAAAATATGTAGACACTTACTTACTTACTCATGGAACTGAGCCGTTCTGGAGGAGCTGCCAATTCTGCAGCTACTCAAGAATTTCCCAGCATTTTATGGAACCTGAAGGTTCATCGCCGTGTTCGCTAGAGCCCTCCACTGGTCCCTATCCTGAGCCAGATCTATCCAATACATACCATCCCATCCTATCTCTCTAAGATCCATTCTAATATTGTCCACTCACCTACGCCTTGGTCTTCCCTGTGGTCTCTTTCCTTCTGCCTTTCCCACCAATATCCTATATGCATTCCTCATCTCCCCATTTGTGCTACATGACCTGCCCACCTCATCCTCCTTCACTTGATCATTCTAATTATACTTGGAGAAGAGTATAAGTTATGAAGCTCCTCATTATGCAGTTTTCTCCAACCTCCTGTCACTTCATCTCTCTTCGGTCCAAATATTCTCCTCAACACCCTGTTCTCAAACACCCTCAGTCTATGTTCCTCCCTTAATGTTAGAGACCAAGTTTCACACCCATACAGAACCACAGGCAAAAATTATAGTTTTGTATATTCCAATTTTTATGTTTTTGGACAACAGACGAGAAGACAAAAGGTTCTGGACTGAATGGAAGCAAGCATTACCCAAGTTCAATCGCCACTTCATTTCCCCCTGAATCAGGTTTTGATCTGTTATCATTCTTCCCAAATATCTGAACTGTGCCACATTTCCAAAACATCTGTTTCTTATCTCTATGTCATGATTTTGCCCTGCATTTTGGTGATGAGACAGTAACACTAATAAGTAAAACTTCTTACCTAGGAAGTAATTAATAAATTTAATTACAAAATATACAGTGAATCCTGACATTGATTCTGCTCCTTGGTGTTTCATGCTGAATCAGGTAACCTGAAGATTGCAAGCCAATTATAAAGTAATGCCACTTCCTTCTTACCCACAGATAAACAAGAGCCATTTGAGTCAGAAAAGAATTTCCCACACAATTCTTGACTGAAATATAATTGTTTTCAGATACAGGGCAGAATGTACTCTGACCATCTTCTGACAATGATGTTATACTGGAAAGAAGGAAAGAGGTCTCCAAAGCAAGGAAGAGATGGAGCTCAAAATCAGAATAGGTTTCTTGTACTTAATCTGGCTTTAGGTGACAATGTTATCCACAAATTACTCAGTACCAGGGGTTTGAGACAAGAGCATGTGAAGGCATGTTAGTTGCACTTGCTTGTCACCAGGGTTTCTTTCTCCAACTTATGAAACATCTATTGATGCTCATGTGAGCAATTGGAAAATATTATTCCAGTAATTCAATAACTGCTCTCTGCCGATTTCCAGGGCTGGTATGGGCAGGATATTACAAGGCAAAGATGAAAAAGCATTTCTTTCCTAACGACTTACTGATGTGCCAGTAGCTTAATCTCCCTCTTTGTGGCCCTCTGCCTGGCTGCTTCAGTCATCAACCTGTTTGTTCACTTACACCACCAAGGAATGTAAATTCTTGTGAGACATCTCACAATACCATCTACTATTCGTTGGTAGTGAAGTGAACACCAGTACACCTAATCCATTCGAAGTCAATGGTGCTCTTAATGGCAGCTGTGATATGCTGCTCCACTGAATTGAAGTGGACCACCCTTGCCATAATACACTCCATTAGAGTTACAGCAGTACCAACAGTCTCCACAAGCTTCTCAGAAGGATATGTGAGAGACTATTCTGTATCACTGCACTCCTTGAAATATATGAAGACATTGGCTGATAGCAGCACTTCAGATGTCAGGCATGTCTTGCATGCATCACAGCTGACACATCGAGGAACCTGTCTGACAATAGAACCACTGATGTAAGCTACTGAAAGCACTTCCATGTCACCAGCAGGTACTGCAGGACTCATGTCCATCTGTACTTGCTGAGCAACATGGAAACTCTAAGGCACAACAGCAGGGGTTTCCTTGTTATGACTTGTGGAAAGATTTCATGAAGCAGCGTCATGTTCCCTGAGGAGTGATTGTAGGTTATCCAGAAGAGTAGCACCATCATCCTCACAACTGGTTCACCCCAGACCTCTAAAAGCAAGGCCATCAATGATGCTGGTCTTCAGGGCATCTACAAACTGTCCCACTCTTGGGTTATTGTTAGAACCGCAGTTCAAACGAATAGCCCCAAATGTGTTCTCAAGGGGATCCTGATTCAGGTTTCAGGTGTGAAGGTACTTAAAACCTGCCTCTTTCAGTGCCCTCCACAGATGCTGGACAGCAGTGATGTCCATTAGCCACCCATTCTGTGAAGAAGGGGGTTGAAGAAAGGCAGGTTTACCATCCTTGAGGAAGATCCAACTATTTATCCCATACTTGCCCTTTTCCAGTGCTCTATATGGGGACTGTTAATGTTGAGCAGGCAACGCAGTGTTTTCAAGGGTCAACACATGTTTCACCATTGAAACTATCAAAGAGGTTGTCAACCTCTTCAACAAACGCAGCTGTCGCCAGGTATTCACTGCAGCACCCTCCTGAAAGAACATTAAAAAGGAAGTTAATGAGCTTCCTTTCATAATGGACTATGATAGTTCTTCAGAGTGGAAAATAACACACTTTGCTAAGGACTGCCATAAAAAAGAATTTGTGAACTTGATTACTTTATTCCTCATAGCAAAGACTTTGCCACCTCTTTCACTCATAAATCATATTACTGATAGTGTGTTCTGCTTTTCAGATAATATTAATTACCCTAAAAGCATCAGTATTGTGACATATTCCATGTAACCTGTACATTGATATACAGTTTTGTAATAAATGATGAAAATGATGTTTGTTTGAGAACTGGGTTGTGGGGATAACAATTTTGAAAACTAGAGGAACGACAATAAATCAAAACCTGATTCAGGAGGTACACATTCCAAATTTTGGGGTTATGTTCAATAAACTGAACACAGATATACAATAAACGTATAACTTACTCACTGGATCAAGCAACACATAATAAAGTAATTACACCATGAATTAAAACAGACATACCGTGCTGGATCCCTTGGAAAGCTGAAGAATCTGATGCCTCGCTTTCTGGATGACAAACACCCAGCAGCTGCACAAGTTTTTGTTTTCATGTTTATGCTGCAAGAAGCAATACAAAAATTATAACGGTACTCTTAGAACTCCTTCACATTCTTCAGACAATCTTTTGGATAAACTGAAAGTTGCAGAACATGTCATAAAACAAATATCATTTAGATGACAGTTCATGATAACCTCAAAAATTTTAGGCTTGATAGAGCTCTGTGTGTTTCTAATCTAATTTGTGGTAGTAAGCATAACATTCATATACACAAATAATATGTTAAATCTGGAGATGTAACTTCGTTCGCAAATGTCTACTTTCGTTTCGCAACCACATCAAATCAAAATTCGTACTTACCAATTTGCACATGAAGACACACCATAACCTAATATAATTGTGGGAATTCAATTTGGTTTGTGTAAGCTCTCTGATTGGTCAAGATCTGTGTGTAGTATCTGCCTTTGTTCATAGAGGCAGTAGTTACCGTGTTTTCCTTTCTCCTATCTCAGTGCACTCCCCTGATCCTCACCACACTCACAACTGTGCCCCCTCCCTAGCCTCAGCAATGACCTTGTGAAATTGGAAAGGTTAATATGCCCCACTCTGTATGTTCTATTTCAACCAGAAGAACATACTCTTCATAGATACCACAGTGACAACCTCAAATTGGAAAAGTACATATAGCATACAACTGCCCATGTGCACTTGAAAACTATTGTTGTGTGGTGTATTATTCAAATTTATATTTTCTGTGTGTATGTGAGGAAATATATGTTTATGGGGTGACAGTAAAGGTAAATTGGTAAAGTTGTCCCTGTGCTTAACTAATTAAGCACTATGCCATGAAGGCATATAGGGGAGGGGATGTATAGATCCACATTTTCTTGACCTCAGCCCTAGCTGGAGGTCAGTAGTCAGCTTCATGGTCCTGCCCCTTTACCTTCAGGGAAAGTCCCCAGTACCCATTGGATAGGAGGCTGGCTGGGCCAACGTCTCTCAACCCTATGGGCTTCCATGGCCTGTTACAGGGATAGCTTTATCTTGTTTTATCTACAATTGTATTAGAAGTCTGCACAAGGTGCTTAGTATTTTTGTGTTTTCCATTGACACTGGAATGAACATATACAGTCAAGTTGTACCATATATTTAGCTTTTTCTTTTTTCAATAGATGAGGCAATTGAGGCCTATAGCATTAGCACATCTGTAAATCATCCTCTGCCAATAATGTATGAACAGACTGGCCAATTTCCATGGAATTCAGCATTAACTAAGTAAAGGCTACTCCAGATTTATATGTATTTAGTATTTATTTCATCTCTATAGATCATTGTTACATGATATAAGACAAGTCAGTTACTATACATTGGCTGATTACAATAAGAGAATAAAGTTACAATACTTAAAATTGATTACAATAGTTAAGATTTCATATAGTGTGAGGTGGAATCCATATTAGGTCCCCTCGGCATGTCGACTTCCATACGTCCTATTGTACCTGGACTGGTGATAATACTTATGGAGAATTTGATGGAATGAGGATTGGCAGGGGAAACCGAAGTACTCAGGGAAAACATGCCCCAGCGCCACTTTGTCCATCACAAATCCCACTTGACTAGACCGCAGCGGTGGAAAGCCAGCGACTAACCGCTTAAGCTATAGCGCGGCCTTTGAGATAATATTGATGAATTTGGTGATAGCATTGGTATGACGTTTACTGTAGACTCTACACTGTAACATCTCGTTACATGTTTGCCAGTGCTGTGTTAACCTGTAGAATGGGAACAGTACATGTGCCATTCAGTGTATGAAGTTTTGTGTGGTTACAAGTATAGGAAAAATATGCACATCTTTAAGTGAATTTTTATATACAGTATAAATTAACAGTCAGCAAACTGTATAAAATCTGTATTTTCTTGTCTGTTTAATGCAGGTAACTGATGAACTATTTAGTGAGGTATGCAACTAATAGTGACAGATTTTTAACATACCTATAAATTTAATGTGAAATATTGGTTTCTGTATGTATAGAGAACTATGGTTCTGGTAACAGTGCAGCACTTTGAGATTTATACCATGAAACTTTCAGGTCTTGGAAGTCTACATTATTCTTAACCATGTCACCAAGTTAGTAGTTATTACAAGTTTTGGTGTGTCTTTCTGTACAAATGGGGATGAAAGTATACATGTAACAGGCCATGAAGGCCCACAGGGTTGTGAGATGTCAAGGCTCCCACATTTTTTTTATATAGTCAGCTCACAGATGGCGGTAAGGTTGTCAGCCTTATGTGTGGCTGGCCTTCACCCCCAGGAAGATAGAAGGACAAATAATTGAAGGAGCATGAACAATTATTCCAGCAATCATCTTAGTATTTATTGCAGTATGTTAGAGGCTGAATTGACCTCAGGGCCATAGTGCAGCTGGAAGGATTAGGTAAATTGAAAAAAATCCACCACATCGGAACTTGAACCTTTGACCTTCCAGCTTGTATCATAGTGCCTCAACCAACTAAGCTACCATGTACAAATGGAAATTGAAAAAATTATATCAGCTCTTCCTAGAACTGTACTTTTTTCCATGTTACTGAACATCGTTGTAACACCTACAGAGGTTAGCTAGTGTTGAACGAGATGTAAGGATGATTATAGATCATGCATTAGTAGAAATGTTAAAATAAACTGCTTGAGGCCTGTGTCCCATCAGTCATTTGGAAGCATGTTAATCTTTGTTTAGTTGGTGCCCCTTCTGAGATGTAAATCAGGTACCTCCTGAACACGTGTTCTTTAGTCATCACTGTCCAGAACTTATTTCTAGTTGATTAGTTAATTATTTAACACCATTCTATCAACTGCAGAAGTTTTGTAATACTGAATGAGAAGCAATGATGAATGTGAATGGTGGATTTAGAGGTGTCTGAGAAGTATCTATTGTAACCCAGTCTACATTAAGATATTAACGTATCATTCACCTTCATGGACTGAGTTAGTCCATGAGGTCAGGTGTATTACTGTTTGTGTCATACATTACAGGGGTACTCATGAGTACTGGATTAAAAACAGTTCTCAAGACTTGTAAGTAGTGTTTCAAAAGAGTTTTTTTAATGAGTTGGTGACTCAAGCGTTAGAATTTAAATTCATGAATTTAAGCATTGCCTTACAGACTAAACACTGAGTGTCACAAATTAATATTGCTGAGTGACCAGTGTATTACATATGGAGGTAATGCTTTAATCACAGAACATGGTGGATTAGTGCTGCAGTAATAAGCACATTTGATTTTGAGTGTGAGAGGTTAAGCCTAAAATAAAATAACTTTATTTCAGATAGGAAGTTATTTTCATAGTCCTTACTCATGCTAGAATTTGCACGTTTGTCTGCGATTGAAAGATAGTACTAGATAGCTGCATTACATACATACATACATACATATAGCATTCCATAGATCCTTATGTTAGTCAGAAAGACCATAGGATGTGGAATTAGTCAAAAATCATACAATACATATTCACAAACAAATCAAACTATTGCAAAAAATCTACCAATGAAAACAAAGTCACAATAGTAGTAAAAGGTTCACAAAAGTAGTGAAGTGTCAATAAAATCTATACATTACATACACTTTGGGTTATTCGAAAGCATAAATTCCTCAACAGAGTAAAAGGAGTGTGTAATTAAGTATCTCTTTAGCGCTGCTTTAAATTGTGCCTGTTTATCTATAAGAGCTGTAATATTTGATGGTAGACTGTTGAAGATTTTAATGCCAGCATAATATGCACTCTTCTGGAAACATTGGAGGCTGGCAATTGGTCTATGAAGCTGATTTTTATTCCATGTGTTGACAGTGTGAATAGTAGAATTAGTTGGAAAGAATTCTTGGTTTTTTGCAATGAAGATCATTGGGGAGAATATGTATTCACATGGTAGAATTAGGATTTCTAGTCTCTTAAAAAGATTTTTACATGACTCTCTTGGTTTAACACCAGCCATTAATCTAACAATTTTCTTTTGTAAGATGAATATCTTTTTACTGTAAGATGAGTTGCCCCAAAAGATTATACCATACTTAATTACAGAGTGAAAATAGGCAAAATAAATTGATTTGACAGTCTCAGTATTGCTGACATGAGACATACACCTAACCGCATAGCACACTCCACTTAGCTTAGGAATCAACGCATAGCACACTCCACTTAGCTTAGGAATCAACTTATCTATATGGTCTGACCAACTTAGGTGGCTATCAATTTGCAAGCCAAGGAATTTCATATTTACTGACTCTTCTATATATTTTCCATTATATCCAACATTTAAAACATACTGAGGAGTATTTTTTGTTGTAAATTTCATTACTTTCGTTTTATCAAGATTTAGGGCAAGTCTGTTTGCATTGAACCATTTATTCATGTGAGAGAGTGCTCTGTTAGACATTGCACAGAAATCATCAAAATTTTTACTAGAAATTATGACACTTGTATCATCAGCAAATATTATGGGTTCTGATGAGATATTTATTATTGGTGGAAGGTCATTTATATATATTATGAAAAGCAAGGGTNCCAGGATATTACACAAAGCACAGTTATGCAGTCCAAAAACAAGAAGGAAGACATAGCGGAGGAGTCTCATGTATTTATAACAACAAAATAGGGGAAAAAATAGCGGAGTATAAAGAAGACAACATGGTACACATAACAACAACATACCTAGAAATAATAGGTCTATATATTCCACCCCAAACCAACATAGAAGATGCAATAGAGAAGATAGCAAGTGCAGTCAGTAGACTAGACCACAAAAAACCAGCCATACTCGCAGGGGATATAAACTGTAGAATTGATAAACCCGACAAAAAAACCCAAGAGGTTACGAAGCTACTACAGGAAGAAGGATTCTGTCTAGCAAATAGAACAGATATGATGACATACATAGCGCCGAATGGATGCAGCTGTATTGACCTCGTGTTCAAGAAAGGAAACGAGATAGAAATAGAACAACAAACAATAAAAACATCATCAACTTCACCACTAAGGAAACACCTACCGATAAGCACAAGATTCAAATATGGGGGCAAAGAACAGCAAATGAAAACAGAAACAAGCACCCTGAAAAAAACAAGAAGAATCGAAAAATACATATTGGGAAAGCAAGAGGACATCATGCAAATAATAGAACAAAACGAAATCGACGATGCCGCACGGAAGATGACTGAAATCAGCAAATATTATGGGTTCTGATGAGATATTTATTATTGGTGGAAGGTCATTTATATATATTATGAAAAGCAAGGGTCCCAGGATGTATCCTTGGGTAACTCCGTGTTTTATTGTTCTCCAGTCTGAGAAGAAATTCTGACTGTGTTTAGGCGATTTTATTTCAACATTTTGTTTTCTATTTGCTAGATAGTATTTGAACCATTTTAACACTGTTCCTCGAATGCCATAGAATTGTAGTTTACTTAACAAAATTTCATGATTTACACAATCAAAAGCCTTCGCTAAATCACAGAAAATTCCTCCCACATGTTTTTTGGTTAATGCATTTTAAGACACTGTCTGTTAGCTTGAAGACTGCATCTTCAATGGATATACCTTTCCTAAAGCTGTATTGCTCTGGGACCAATATGTTGTTACAATGCATATGCTGATTTATCCTACTATACATGACTTTCTCAAGTACCTTAGAGAAAGTAGATAATAATGAAATCGGCCTATAGTTCGTCATACTATACTTATCTCCTTTTTTGAATAGTGGCTTTACTATTGAAATTTTTTGGCGATCTGGGAAAATGCCTGTGTATAATGAGTGATTACAAATGTGAGCTAAAGGGCAACTAATTATATCAGAACAAGCTTTCAGAACTTTACTTGTTACTTCATCAAAACCTGAGGAGTTTTTTGGTTTCATGATGTGTATTATATTCTTTATCTCAGCTTCATTTGTTGGGGTGATTTTAATACTAGGAAAATTTGTAGGAAACACAACTTTCAAAATTGACAAAGCATTTTCATTTCCCATCTTATGTAAATTTAAGCTCTCAGCAATTGTTAGGAAAAATTTATTGAAGTCATTGGCAACTGTTTCTAGATCCTTCGCTTTCTCAGATTTAGCCAGAAGAGACGGCATCCCTTCAGATAAATGCATTTTTCCAGTCTCCCCCTTTTAATTATGTTCCATGTTATTTTTATTTTATTTTCTGACATTGCTATTAGTCTGCTATAATGCTGCCTTTTAGCTTCTTTTATAACATTTCTAAGAATTTTACAGTACTTAACATAAAATGCTCTTATATTTGTATTATTACTATTCCTACTGTTAACATATAAATTCCTCTTATGTTTGCAAGATATTTTTATCCCTTGTGTGATCCAGTCATTCTTTAGTTCGCGCACATTCTTGTATTTAATTGGGAAACTGGCTTCTAAAATATTTAGAAAAGAAGACAAACAAGTTGTACTTATTATTGGTGTCATTTTCCTTATAAACACGTTCCCATGATTCTCTTTTTAGAAGGAGCTGAAATTGCTTTATTGATTCACTGTTTATTTTTCTTATTCTCTGCTTCTGATGTATAAAGTTACCTGCTACAGCCAAACTGTCCATCACGAGAAACTGTGCATCATGATCAGATAGGCCATTTATAATGGGAGATGTGGAGGAGGAGCTAAATCTTGTAACATCAACAAAAATATTATCGATTGATGTACTAAAGTCATTTTGAATTCTTGTTGCAAAGTTTACAGTATGTATCAGATTATATGTTGTTAATAATGAGTTCATTTGTTTCTTTCGATTGCTGTCACTGAGATAGTCTATATTTATGTCACCACAAATCAAGAATTCAGACTGTGGATTGTATAAATACTTTAAAGTAGCATCTAATCCCTTTAAAACTGGTTAAAATCCCCTGTTGGAGATCTATACAGGCATAACATAATTAAGTTAGATGTTTTAGTTTCTAATTGAACAGCACAAATTTCCAAAACTTGTTCTGTGCAGTAATGTGAAATATCAATTCTGTTGAAGCATTTATCTTTCTTAACAAAAATACACATGCCTCCTCTCTGTCGGTTTCGTCTGCAAAAACTAGAACCTAATTAATAACCCTCTAATGTGAGGTGTAGTAAATCCTGTGCCACCATGTGATGTTCGCTTAAATATAATATATGGGGATTAATGCCATCTAATTCAAAAGAGTGTATTAATTCATCGTTTTTGGTTTCGAGTCCCCTGATATTTTGATGAAATATATTTAATGGTAAGTTTCTTGAGTTTACATTTTTGCTTTGAATTTCTGAATCTTGGTAATTGCAATCAATATTTTTTAAACACCTATGTCGTTTTGATTTTAATCTAAAAAAGGTGAGGCTCTAGCACAGGTTATAGCAGGAATACTGCTTATTTTAGGCATAAGGCCATCATCCACCCTTTCGGCAATCAAATGTGTCAGCTTCCTCTTGCCTTGAGAATTAAGGTGGAGACCATGTGTCGTGAAATCACCTCTTACAAAATAATCTGAGTTAATAATACCAATGTGAGCCATACCAGATCCCATCAGTGCCCGTTCAAGCCGAAGATTCATTCTCCTAACCTTATCGTTCATCCACGGCTTGTCGTGTCTCCTGAAGAGGCTGACAAACCCCACATTTGTATTGGCTGTCCTCTCTGCAATATGGCTGATGTCCTTTTCTATAGAATAATTAAAATTTCTATCCAGGCTGTTTCCTGGCCCTCCCACTATAATAATATGATCTTGCTTGGTAAGGTCTTTACCAAGCTTCCCTAGGTCTTCAACAACATTTGCCAGAGGAGCATTTGGTTTAAAGATACTGACAATATCAAATCTTTCGCCTATTCTTTCTTTCAGCATGGGTCCAATTTCCCTACCATGACTGCTACCCAGCAATAGTATCTTTCTTTTGCTACTTGCCTTACTTCCTTGCCCTCATGCTCAGAGAGAACCCGTCTTTGCTGCCCAACATTCAGAATGTCTGATTCCAGTACACTGAATCTGTTGCTCAGTTTAACTTCTGCATCACCAGCAGAGAACCTGCAATACCTAGATTTTCAATTTTTTGGTTTGTTCCAGCTTTCTGAATTTTTCTGCTCTCTGGTACTACTGCCCTTATTACTATTCACATTCCCAGCTTTCAGTATTCTAATTTCTTCTTTAGCTATCTTTAATTCAAGTTCAAGGTGCCTGGTTCTCTCCTCCTGATGCTTAGCATGCCTATGGTACTTACATGACATACAAACCTATGGCCTATTTCTGTCAGCTAAATTTGGACTGGATCTTGCAGTTTATGTGGAAGCAGCAGTCACAGTTAATACAAATAATGCCGTTTGTTACCCATCTGCGACAAGCTTCACATTTACCCGGAAGGCTACCGGTCATCTTGACAATATGTATACTAATACTGTCGCTATTTAGCTACTTTATTACAGTTCACTTTACTTTGAAGCTAATCCACGAGAATTATTTCACTTAATGTTGCACACAAACGTAGATGTAATATCTGATTAACACTTCACGCCTACACCTTTCACTTTATTCTAATCACTTAAAATTCACTAAGATTTACCTTCAATGTGAAATTTCACTTCCTTCACCGTTTTAGCCTTTGTGTTTCTGTTTAAAGCCTAATCTAAATTTCCATGAAAACAATATGGCGGACCAGTTGTTCCAAACTGCAGTAGAAGAACGCTGAATCAGACCTTCACCTGTATTCAGATTCTTAACTGTGTTTTCAAATTATTGAGCAAAGAGAGTTTGCAAAATTAAAAAATTAAAAAACACCAGTGCAACTGTTCTTCCTCTGATTTTAAATAAATGCCACCTTTCTCGCTACAAAAACTATTTCCTTACGCACAATCACAATGCGTGATGTTCCACCTTTCATTGAGCCATTCCTTAGCTATAGTTCACAGTACTATGACAAACATGTGCAAAATTCATAAAATCGTGCAGCACTTGGAATTAAAATCAATTTTCCAGATGATCCCACCTGGCCTATTTTGATAGAGAATTAATTATGAGACAACAAATTCATAGACTTTTGGTAGGACTCGTTACGATTTCGAGACTTTTACATGCAAAGGAGAATAACAAAAAAAATGTGGACATTCTTCTATGCTGTAAGTTGGTTTTAAATCTGGTTAACTCAGTGATTATCAAACTGTGGGGCGCGACCCCTGGGGGCGCGCGAAGGGCTTGAAAGGGGGGCGCAGCATACTTTCCTACAGATAAAAATTAAAACTTCCCTAAATCAATTAGAAAAGTGACAAAAATAAAAATACACATAGAAAAACTTTTGATGAGTACAGGCTTTAATTATCATGAATTTCAAAATAACTAATAATTATTCTCTTTACCAGCAATTATAAAACGCGTATGCCAGAGACAGCGTTGATAGTTCGGCAGCAGCCGCATCCTCTGAAATCCTCTGAAGTCTAGACTTTTTAAAATGTTGTCTGAGGAAATGGGTGCCGAACACACTGCTCTGTTGTTTTGTAGTGATGCTCGATGGCTTTCAAGAGGCAAGGTATTAAAGAGAATGTTTAAGCTGAGGCATGAGGTGTTCTGTTTTTTAAATGGGGAAAATCACTCACTGGCAGACAGTTTCAGCAACAAGGATTTTTTATTGAAAATGGCTTACCTCACAGATATATTTGAGAAACTAAATATCCTTAACACTTCACTTCAAGGGAATGAGGCAACTGTACTTTCTTTGAATGACAAAGTGAAGGCATTCATGAGAAAATTAGAGCTCTGGAGAAACAGTATGGAAAGTGACACGCTAGACATGTTCCCTACTCTGGTGTCAGTGGTACAAGATACTGATAATCCAGTGCTTCCAATGGACATAAAAAGCTACCTATTTGATCATCTCATAATGTTGAAAGTTCATTTCGAAAAATACTTTTGCAATGATTTGGATAAATTTAATTGGATTAAAAACCCATTTGAAAATGCTCCTGGCCCATCATCTCTGAAGGTAAATGAGCAAGAACAACTCATCGATCTCACTAGTGATACTTCATTAAAAAGTAAATTTAAGAAATTGCCTTTGTTGGAGTTCTGGATACATATTGGCACGGAATTCCAAACTTTGAGCCAAAAAGCATTGAAAATCCTGATTCCTTTCGCAACAACTTACTTATGCGAGAGAGGCTTTTCTGCTTTTGCAGCTATAAAGTCAAAGTATCATTCAAGGCCAAATATGGCTAAAGAAGTTAGAGTGGCCATTTCTGATATTATACCACGTTTTGATAAACTTTGTTCTCAAAAGCAGGCCCATCCATCACACTGAACTTTGACATTTAAATGTTTGATTTTCTTTGCAGAAAAAATTAAACACTTGTTAGTTAAATATCGTTTCATTTCAATACATATTTTGGTTAATTGCAAGTGTTAAAACTAATTTATATTATAGGCCTAATATTGTTATACTTTAATTTTGAGCAAAATCTGCTAAATAGTATGTAGAAAAACACAAAATAAACTGAATAAAACGTCAAACATACCATGACTTCTATTTTGATAAAAAAAACAGGCTGGGGGCCTGAGAGTATTTTCTCTTGCCAGGGGGTCTCACAGGTAAAAAGTTTGAGAACCACTGTGTCAATCCATTAGCAGTATTGCCGTGCTCTAAAGTAGTGTTTCTCAACTGCTGGANAAACAATACTAGGGGACCAGGACAAATCACTAAATTCTCCATTGTTTGATATTCTAAATTGTGCAGTTACTCGATATTTCATAGGCCTTAATATTTTTCTTGTAAGAGTAAAAAATTGACTTTCATGGCCGCCAAATGCTGGACCAGCATTCGTGTATTTAATCAGTAAAAATTAGGCAGTGTTTGATAAACACCAGTTAATATTGGATCTGCTCAAAGAAGACACCTAGAAAACCTGTAAGGAATTTGTACGTTAATTAGTTGGTTTAAGTCCTTGAAGCCTATAAGACAAAGTAATGGCTGCACGCAGGTGGTATTATCCCGTCGTAGCTTATAGTGCATTAACCAGACATCTTACGTAATGGTCCTTGTTCATACGGCGACGATGATAAGCCTGAATCCGAATGGTCGATTCTTAATTAGCCGCTCATGGTTGCGTAATTGTAAGTCATTCCATGTGCCCTGAAGTACATATTGTCTGCAGATCATCTTTGGAAACACGCCAGAAACATTGAACAGATGGAACTGTACTTGACCATTTGTCGCGTTGATTTGAAACTGAAGTAATTTGTCCATCCCGCGCCCGGGTTGTACTTGTTCGTAATAATTAGGAGCGATGAGTTCATGTGTTATGGTTACATTCAAATGCAAAAGGAATGACCGCAGATAACATCGACGGAACTCCCGATGATAGTTTCTTGCACCATTATGTCTGCAACGGCCATAATGACTGACTCGTTCAGAGAACGTGGACGAGGATAAAACAAACAACGAACTCCGTGACCTGTAGTCCGCAAGCTAACTATACCGACCGAGTGGCCGCCGCTTGTCGGCGAAGTTAGTGCCAACTTAATCGGATAGAGGGTGTCGCGTGGTCAGCACAACGGATCCCCGCGGCCGTTAATCTCGGTTTTCTAGACCGGAGGGACGAGGATACAACTGTTTAACGGTACTTGCACAGCGTTTCTAATGTTTAGTGAGGAGAGACCACGTGGAACATCTTGGCGTATATGAGAAGATAATACTGAAATAGATCTTAAAGAAGCAGAGCAGAACAGAACAGTGCATACCACGCCCCACTCCATGGCGACATACGTGGAATGTAGGTAAAGTTGCACGTGTTCATACCTCCTTCAGTAGATGGTCAGCGTCATGTAATGTGTACGGAAGTGGGTATGAATATTGCATGCAGTCTTTAATATAACTTGACGTTACATATTATACCGGTTTCCCGTGTTTTAGAAAGTAAAAAGATGAATCCGATATTTCGTGGATTAAAGCTACTGATCAAGGCGAGTTTCAAGAAAGTGGTCTAGCCAGTTTCGAGAGCAGCAAAAAGATGGTTAGTGCAGCTGGTTGGAATGGCGTTCGTATTTGTGAAGATGCTCACAAGAACAAGGGAAAGTTTGAGTACTGCTTACTTTCTCTGTTCAGATTTTCTTGGTTTATCACATACTGCGCTTAGAGGAAAACCTTTATCGTTTAGAAAACTCCTAACAGCACATTCACCCTTCTGATTGTAGACAGGCCGGTTTTTCGAAGTAGTTTCGTAACACTGACGAATATTTCTAATTGGGTCTTATTTTCTCTTTATTTGGGGATCTAGGTGTAGATGGAAAGAAAATATTAGAATTATTAAAGAACCAGGACGTGAGAGTGGGCTGGATTAAAATGGTTCAGGATATGGTGCAGTGGCGGGTTGATGGGCCACGTGCTGGATCCGTCCATGCTCTCTGTACTGCATGTATACACGAGACTTCTTCACACGCTTCGAGACCCCATTAAGCCAGTCTGTACCTTACTGGGCTTACTCATGATCAGAAAGTCTCCCATACCGTACTCAGCATTTTACAGTGAGCATATTGTGGTGTGTAATATGCCTTCTGTTCCTATAAATAACGATCTTATTCATTTGAAATTTGTATCGTTCGAACACCAGTAACGTCTTTATTTTTATTCAAAGTCTGCATTATTAATTGGAGTAAACCAGGAGATATTTTCGTTTAGCTAGGTAAGACACACAAGGATGGGATGGTGTAGCTTGGATTGGTCTGGCTCAGGATAGGGACCAGTGGAGGCCTCTTGTGAACGTGGTAATGAACCTTCGGGTTCCATAAAATGCTGGGAAGTTCTTTTCTTGAGTAGCCACACAGTTGGCAGGATCTCAAGAAGGGCTCAGCACTATGAGTGAGTACGGTAAGATACACACTTCACTCTTTCCTCCTAAGAGCCATGGGCGCTCAGGGCATAAAAAGGAAGGTTGGCTCTTAGAGAACGCGCCAAGTTGCATGTCACCGGTCTGTTTTGAACTCAGTTGGGGACCATACAAGAAAGGCGAATAATTTTTTGGCCACGTAAGCGACTCCAAGTTTCTGAAAAAGGAAGCTATAGTTAAAACAGAAGAATTATGCTTTTTTGAAGCTGCGACTGAAATTTGCAGCTCGTACTGAAAATGATACGTGGTGATATTAACTGAAAGTGTGGGAGTTAATCTAATATCGGCAAAACCCGCTCCATGCGTATCGACATTAGCGTTTCACTCGTCGTTAATCACTGGAGAATTATTCGAAAACTGCATTTTTCTATGGTTCCTCACCTATCGTGGTTGTCAGTATGGCACATCTTCCCAAAATCGGCAACTATCCAAAATATACAGATATTTGTAACTGCCAACAATCGTATGCGATGTGACGGTAGAATCGAATATTTTCCCGAAAGAAGAGTGCCCAGTGCACTTCAGTAAATGCCAACATAGCAGGGATCGCTGTAACCAGTGGGGGTCTGCTTTGAAGAAAATACAGAGACTTGATAGTTTGATTGGCCTTTAGTTTCGTTCACGAAAAGCCAGTTTCCGGAATGTTCTAATCAAATACCATAAAAGAGACATATATTTATTTATTTATTTAACGCCGTCAGTAACTCATTCTATATAGCGTGAGTGGTAGGATGATTATTGAATGATGAATTGGAAGAGATGTGGAAGGAAGCGGTCATTTCCTGTTTCAAGACATCGTCCCGGCATTCACGTTGAGTGGATGAGGAACACCACTAAAAACCAGCTGTTCCAGCTGACCCAGTTTACTGGGTGTGCGGGTAATGTTTAAAGTAATGATAATTTAAGTTATTGAAATAGATTTTAACAGGACCGACGAATTCCGTTATAAACAATATTGACTTCTCTCATATGTACCTCCTTGGTTTCCATTTTCTTGAGTTTGATTAAACTGTGGCATTTGTAACGTGGAAACTCCATTAACAGAGTGCAACGAGGACAAAACAACATGAAATCCAGTTTTTGTGCCTGGAGAGTGATATGATTGTGAAATTGGCGGAGAATGACGGCTTAATATTGCTGTAAGTTCAGGAATTACGGGAAAGTTTGAGAATGGGTGGGAAGTTTCTGACGAGGACAAACAATTTGTTGTAAAACGTGCGCATTGCCATAGACATCTACTGTAGCATGTTGAGGCTAAGCAGCAGATCGATCTGGGGAACCGAAGAATATTTATGTTATGAACTTGCATCCGAAATGAGCGATGTAAGAATGACTTACCATCTAACCGAAAGTATTCTAGTTTGATAAGAGTGGGGAAGCTTGTTGACCGTTGGACCAGATACATTAAGAAGCAGGATGATTACGAAGAAAAATTATGTCTAATTACAGCGAGGAGTCAGTAGTCACGAGTTAGTGACTAGACACGGGGATTGGGTTGGTACTTTAATTTATTGAACGCTTAACTACAAAGAGTTGTAACACTGCCACCAATCTACACGCTGTACAAATGACTACAGAGCACTCTATTTCTTCTTAGCACACACCCAGTCTTCTCAGTTTGTTGTGTATTCACTTCGCTAGTCGTAGCTTAGTAGCGGCTTCCAACAATGGAGATTCTTTAGTTTCTTTGCTTACGACTTCAACTGCGTTACTCGACTGACTACTGCTCACTCACAGCAACTGTTAAACGCCGACTCATCCTACTGACTGACTTCCCGTTGGTCGTTGCTATATGCTAACTGCTAATAACTTCATGCTGTATTGCAAATAGCGAATTTATTGCACATTCGCTCTTACATTTACACAGTTTACAATTTTACAACTAGTACTGCCATCTACAGTATCACACTTACTTCTCCTGCTTCCATTCACTCCGGCGAATGCTGGACTGCAACTGACTGGTTACTTACTCCCTCTCACTAGTAACTCACTTCTCGTAACTGGCTCAATCCTCACTATTCCTGAAGTCCAAGTCCAAGTCACATTGTGACTGACGGTCCGTCAGTCTGTCTGTCTTGGTGTCGAGCCCCGACTGAGGCTCATGACCATTTTTTTTTTCTTATATGAAAGTTACCGTCCTGCTCATTTTGGGCGCCCTCTCTGACGCGAGGTAAGGTCTCTCATTTGTCAGTCACAGTCTGTGATAGTAAGTCCATTGTCAGTATTTACATATATTTACAGATTTAACCTTAATTCCTATTTCTATGTACAATATATACGAGGCCTCTGTCAATCCAGGCTCAGTACAGCAGATTTTGCCCTATTTTTGCCAGTATTCGCTACCACGGCAGTCTAGTCACTTGAACGGTCGTATGCCTGACCGCCGCCAAGTTTAAGCCTTTTATACTTTCTGTGTCGGGCTTCGCCTTGTCCGATGTTGCGAACATTCTCATTATCATGGTTTTGTATGACTGCTGCTTGTTGCCTGCATAATTTTGTTATAAAGTCATATACGAGCGTACGGGATTTTGAATGCCATGTGCAATTCTCGGACCGGTGTACGCCTTGGAAAATTGCCAATGGTGGAGAACCTTGTTTTACAGGCGCTGCAATTTCACTAGATAGGTGTCTGCCGCAAACTCCCAGGCGGGAGTAGCATAAGTAATTACAGATCTAATAAGAGCATTATGGAGGGTCAATTTAATGTTAGCGCACAGTCGCTCACTTTTTAATAGGGAATATACTCTAATGAATGTTCTGAAGGCCTTGGCTTCGATCATTTCTGTGTGTAATCTCCATGTCACTCTCTTATCGAAGATTACACCTAGATATTTTGCACTATTTACAAATGTAATATTTTTTCCCATTTAGAGTAAGACAAGACTCAGGCGGTCGACGACCACGAGAGAAGTAGACCCCCCGAGTCTTATCATCATTAATTTTTATATTCCAGTGCTCACACTATGTCTCAATTGAGCTGAGACCGCGCTGGAGTTTTCTAACAATAAAACCCTCCTTGCGATCTGTCGCATATAGAGAGGTGTCGTCCGCGAAGAGGGCCAGGTGAACACCATGTGTTTGGGGGGCATCATTTATATACAAATTGTAAAGCGTATGGGAAAGGAGAGAACATTGTGGCACCCCTGCTTGCATTTCTCTTGGCGTTGATATTTTGCCTTCAGCCGAGACCCTTAATTTACGTTTAGAAAGAAAGGACTCACTAAGATTGGTCAAACTGTTCGAGAATTCCAATTTTGATAACTTATACAGCAAGCCTGAATGCCACGTGGGATCAAAGGCTTTTTGATGTCCAAGAACACCGCCGCCGTAGACATTTTATTGTTGAAATTAAGGGTCACGTGGTCCGCCAGCCTCATACAATGCAATGTCGTGCTGTGACGTGCACGAAAACCAAACTAGCTTGCGTTGAGCAGGCCTCTTTCTTCAATGTGTTTTTGGAGGAAATTCAAAATTGCTTTTTCGAATACTTTTCCTGTCGTGGACAGGAGGCTGATCGGACGTAAATTTTGAGGAAATTTCGGGTCTTTACCCGGTTTAGGTAAAGTTATTATTTTTGCAAAGTCAAAAAGTCAATAGAAAATCCGTCGAGTGTAATAATGTTTTTTAGGTCACTTCTTTATCACTTTTGCCTTACATGTTTCGGTTTAATAAAACCATCATCAGAGGCACATGGTACTAACAAGAAAACACTGGCGTTGTTTAACTGTACACAGTATATATGCTGCGTGGACGCTGCTACAAATGTCGATGTGTAAAAGCACAACACTTGCTAGGAATATGAATGCACGTTCAACTCTCGCATTCCATCCGAAATAGCCCTCAAGTTAAAACGTCACTATTTAAATATTTAAAAGTTTAAAACATTTGAAGTAAAATGTTAGGCTGCTCCTTGTTAATTCATCCCGATGATGGGAGATGTCAGCTTGAGGTTGTATAGGCTTATGGTTGGATGTTTCCTATGCGTTGTGTGTTGTGTATTTATTATTTTTGCTTCCTTCCAAGTATTTGGAAAATGAGAAACCCGAAAACAATGATTAAATGAATGAGTTGGGTGAACCAATGGTCGCCTTGGAAGGTGCCTGAGGCAATCATTTGGGATGCCGTCAATTCCGCAGGCCTTTTTTAATTTCATGGAATTTATTAATTTCTGAACGTCACATGGTCTGATCCTTAGAGGGGGGTTTTCGTCTACGGTTTCCAGCAGAGCTTGAACTCCCACCTGCTGTTCATGTTTTTCGTCGCACAGACCATGTGGCGTGAACTGAATTTTCAAACAGTTGGCAATTTCGTTGGCTTTTTCAGAAGGAAGAAATTTAAGGCCAGAAGAACCATGAATAGCAGTTGGTGCCCTTAGTCCATCCCTCTTTAGGAGTGATTTCGCAATTGACCATATACCCTGAGGAGTGCCTTCAGCGTTACGTATTTTTGTTTCCCACCGTTCAAGTGCCTTCTTTCGTGTCATTTGCCTGATTGATTTTGTGACCCAATTTAGTGCCGTCTTACACGCTGGATCCCTGGTTTCTTGCCACAATTTTCGTAGCCCATGCTTATGTTTTAACAGGCGACCTAGACCAGGAAGATCGGTGTTTATGTCCGAAAGTGTAACTTTTCTGGTGGAAAACCTATATGCCGAAGCAATAGAGGCTCCAAAGTAGCGCGCCGCTTTATCGGCTTCTATCCCAGGCTTAGTTTCTATATTAGGTGATATTAACTCAGAGGTGAGGCTTTGAAACCGCTCCCAATCTGTGAATTTTTCAATACGTTCCAAAAGGTTCCTTATTTTAACATGATCCAGTATGTGGAATACTATTGGTAGGTAATCTGAATCCGAAATATCGGAGATGATGACGTCTGACATTCTGATATTTTGGTGGACGACAATATCCAGCACGTCATTATTTCCCGTAGGGGAATAATGAGTGGGGCACTGTGTTGCTGAGATTTCGAAATCACTCTTATCAAATAAATCCATGAGTTTCAAGCCTGAGGGGTTTGAAACTCTGCTATTCCAAAGTGGGTGCTTTGCATTCAAGTCACCTGCCAAAATATACTTACGTCTAAAGCTTAAGAGCTCTGTGATGTCAGCATCACTCCAGTCCCTGCCTGGGGATTTATAAACAGCTGTAAGCAGTACTTCGCTGTTACCAATTGGAATGCAGACCCCTGTTGCTTCTACTGAAATAAGGGGTGGTAGGTCTACATGGTTATGGGGGATGTCTTTCCTAACTGCAAAGGCAGTTGCGCCATTTCTGCCTGAGTGGCGGTCGGTTCTATAAATGTGGTAATTTCGAAGAAATAATCTCTTATGAGGTTTCAGACGTGTCTCAGAAAACAAGGCCACATCTATGCGTAGGTCTTGCAGCTGTTTACTGAGCTCATAGCGCTCAAACCAAATGCCGTTCGCATTAAATGCTATGATTTTGAGTGGCGTATGAAGTCTAGTGGCCATTTTGTTTCATGAGATTTAATACAATTTTTTTAATGGCCATTATTTTGTCGTCTTCAGACACTGCACCATTGATCTCTGTAATGAACTGCTGTACTGCAGTCACAACTCTCAAGATATTGTTGAGAGATTGACTACTAGCATGAGGATCCTGAACTGACTGACCTGTATCTTTCTGCAGTGCAGGGGCCGGTACATTTTGTTGCTTTGTTACTGTAGGGCAAGCCACTGGAGCGGGGTTTGCCTGTGGTCGCTGTTTTACTGCGTTGCCTTGTAGTGCCGCCACGAAGGACACGCCTGGGATGACGAGATTCGAAGAGAACACCCTCTTCGTAACAGTTTTCGGTGTTCTCTTCGCCTTCCTTTTTTGCAGCTCTTCCCTGCCGTGTCTGTAACCCCGATAGTTGGCGGGATGCGGCTTATCTCCCTCTGCCAACCGGAAGTTGCAGCATTTTGGGGGTGGAGGCAGCGTTTCCCTTATCTGGGCATTCCTTATGCAGGTGGCCGCCTCCGCACCACAAACAGCACGGAATTTATTTACAGTTATTTAACCTGTTCACTTCGTTGGGCCCCTTACGTTTGGCGCCACTTATTTAACTGTCACGTTCGCCTACACTTTGGTGTCCACTTCCATCCGCCGCTTCCTTGTTGTCCTCTGGTTCAGGGTAGGGTGTGCGATTACTCTGAATTTGAATTTGTATGGGAGCCAGGGGACTTGGGTGAAATCCACGAATTTGGAACGGGGAAAACAAAGGGAGGATGTGGATATGGATAGGCGGGCGTTTGGTGTTCCGACTGCTCAGTGGGTAGGACAAGATTCTGTCTCAGGGCGACTTCTGGGCCTTGCTCTCACAAGGAGATAGAAAACACATGAAACACACACTTCACTCAACACTTTTGCTCTTTATTGTAGATGTGAACTAGAATTACACATTACAAGGCTGTAGCGCTTTGAATTTGTGCACCGGACTCGGCCAACACCGATTTAACTTCCGGGTGGTCACTCCTGTTATTCCCATTTTGCGACTCACTCTTGTTACTCCCTTTTGATGACTGACTGCTCTGGAGAGGCAGAAGTCCTGACGGTTCCGGGAAAGCCTGGTTTCCTCTCCTCTGAAATTTTGCTGATTGGCTGAACCTAAAATTTGGGTGTTACTCTCATTTCCATTCAGCCAATCCCTAACAAGATCCATGTTAATTTGGGCCTAAGTACAACACGGTCCTTCTGACAGCTCTCAAATAAATGAAGGTACGCTAACTATCGCTCGGTACACCCCTTCGAAAATTATTGCGACTCGTATCTGTCAAGTCTCAAATTTTCAAAGACTCGCACCGTCGAAGTTAAGCATTGAAATTTCCAGAAAACACAGCGGGATACTTCCGGCTGCGTTCTGGGTTTTCAAGTGACCTGCAGCTTTCTTGTCCCTCAGAAAGACCAGATGTCGTCCTTGGCATCTGCTAGTGCTGGGGCCAATTCTGTATCATCTTTTGTTAACAGTAATACAATTCGTTTACATGTAGTACATTGTAATTAAGAATGTAAATCAACATCATTGCTGAGGTTCCTGCATGGTGCGGTTACAGTTAGCCCAGACGTGGACATATTGTTGACAATTATGACATTGCGTAAGTCCAGTCGTAACTCTATACGTCTCCACCTTAATTGATATGTGGCAAAGGCTTGGCAGATTGAATATTTCCTGTGATTTTGCCGTCCTCGCAAGGTTATCAGGAACAAGGGAAGGCTCCTGGTTATTGCTTCTTCAGATTGGGATCAACGGGTTGTCGTCATTTGTTTGACGCTAACAACATTGAAGCCCAGGTTTTCCAGACCTTCTGAAATGTCCTATGCAGGGTATTGATGGGGAGATGTCGGATTACTGCCTTAACAGGCTTCTGGGATTTTGGGAAGAAGGAATAATAGGCTAGGTTATTGTTGGTGAAATGTGACCTGACGGCTTCGAAATCCGCCACGTCTTTCGTAACGACTCTGGTTCCGTTTCTTGTGCTACGGAACTCGAAGTCGTCCTTGACCACGTTTTTCAGTTTCTTTTGCAACTGTATGAGATTCTTGGATGATGTCAATATTATTGGAGGCGACCTACCTGCTTTGCCAGAGACTGCCTCCTCGGGTGTGGCGGCCCCAGCACTAGTGCTGTCAGTCTCCATTGATGTTTTCAGGGGGGCGAAGAAGTTGCGGGTGACAATCTCTTTAAGGGGCGTGATTTCAGCGGCTGCCACTTTTTTCTTCGCGGTCGGGGCGGCCTCATTGGTACCGTGCCGCTTCCGCCGCCGGACTTCTTTGAAGCCGTCCTCCTGGGTTGAAGGGGATTCGGTTTCCTCAGACTGAGCAGTTTGACTGCTCGCCTTCTGCACGGCCCTTAACTTCAGTAAGGCGACTGTGTATGTGCCATACATGGCACTAAACAGGGTCTTCCCTGCTAGAACCTTGAAGTAGTTCTGGCCGTTTTCGTCCGCCTCGCTGACGATGGATGACCACTTTTCACTGTTACCCACCGAACCTGGAGTGCACCCTGCCACGTCCTCGATGTCGCGGAGTGCTTGAAGGAACTCTCAGCTTTGCGTCTGCGTCGGTAAACTCGCATACCAGCTGCTGGAACTGTGATTTTAGCGTGTGACACTTCGTGGTCCAATGTGCCCGGTATCCCGGCACTGGGATGGCAGCCATATATGGCACCACTGTTCTTGTCTCGTGTTCACTAACTTCAGTTTTTGAATAACCACTATCAACAGTGAACATAAATAGTAATCCAATGTCGCAGACTCCACTCTTCACTGTTCAGCTACAATCGATGCGAACACACACCTAACTGCCAATAATCTCGACCCACAGTCTCACACACACAAGCAGTGGACAAACACTTGAACTAATTCTATTCCCTAATAGTGTTGGCCTCTCCTTATTTAGTCTTGGCACGGACAACATAGAGAACACTTTGCTGCTCGGCAACAGATACCAGGTATTGTTGTCAGGTGTGTCTACCTACGCATTGCCTAGCAATAGATGTTGCACGGAGTTGCCTGTTGCTTGACGTCACAGTCTAGCGGGGAGGGGTGTTCACCGAGCGTTGCGTAATGGTGGAGGTAGTGGGGGTATGTGACGTCACTCGGAAGAACGCCGAGTTCACATGGCCCCTACTTCCTGTTGCGCCATCCACGTCACAATATATATATAGTCTCGGCCCCGACCCCACAGAGAACACCACTTCCAACAGTTCCTCTGTTGTTTCATGTTGATTCGTTGTTGAGGGAACATGTTTACCGCGCCTGTGGATAGCAATAATCGCCTCTTGATCGACTGTTGAGGCTTTCAGCCGTCGTGTCGCAGTTTTTTAGTTTGATGGAGAGGAAAGCTCACTGACCGTTGGACCAGATACGTTGAGGATTAAGACGATTAAGAACAAAAATTGTATGTCTAATTACGGTGCGATAATTTTTCGAAACTTAGCCCCACAACAAGATT
Source organism: Cryptotermes secundus (assembly GCF_002891405.2). Taxonomy (NCBI): domain Eukaryota; kingdom Metazoa; phylum Arthropoda; class Insecta; order Blattodea; family Kalotermitidae; genus Cryptotermes; species Cryptotermes secundus. Next base: position 79,538 of record NW_019739955.1, read on the forward strand.
GCATTTAATTATCTTAACCCACCTTAGCATGCTTAAATTTGTCAGTGTTTTAACTCTTTAAAGCCCAGGGGTTGCTGTGTGTTCCTCCTGCTTTAACACCCAGAAACGTTGCTGGTTCCCTAAAGAGCGTACTTGCATGTTTCGTATGATTTATTCTCACAGTAAATATAAATATTGTAGGATACTGCTGTACATCATTTGGTATCAAATGTTACTGGTTCCACCGTTTCACGTGCAGCACATCTTTTTATAAAACTTACTAAAAGTTATTCACTTTCAAAGTTGTACACATCACATAACTTTTTTAACTTCTTTCAACGTTTTTCATCACATGTTTCGACTAATATGGTCGTCATCTGGTGTTTAAAATTATACTTGAGGAAGCTTCTATGCTTCTGTTGACGTGGCTTCGGTTATTAATATATGGTCATCTCTAGGCGCATGTGTATTCCTAGTGATGGACTGTTTTTCCTGTTGTGATATGCTATGTGTATTTTTTACGAATTTGCCTGCACAGCGTTGTACTGTTGATCTTATATATGGAGAAGTAGTGTTTTCTCTGAAGACGAACTGAAATTTTAAATCTCATTTACATGCATTGCTTTAAGGGGTTAATTTGCAGTATATAACTCTAACATTATGAAATAAAATGTAATCTAAGACTTCCCATAAACGTTAGCCATATGATCGCACATCGTGTGAGTTTTCATTTTGTGATGATTTAAGTTCTGCGAAATCCATGACACTGACGCAAAACAGTGACTATATGCTCTTATTAGGCCGGTTAACGACATGTCACTATGTGTCGGAGAAAACTATACCTGCAGACTGCTATTTTCATGCTCTGGCAGATAAATCGTTCACAGACCCTTCGAAGCTTTTGGCTTTTCTCCGTACTAAATTTCGCGTGATGGCTTCAGCTGTTCTTGAGCTGTCATAATTTATCTAACGACGCTGCCAGTAACGTAGACTGTATTGCGTCGAATGATTGGATGATAGTGAAAAATGGATTGGAAGGGAAGTAGAAGGAAGTGGTTATGGCCTGACTGGAAAGTACTATCCCAGCGTTTGCCTGGAGGGATCGAGGAACACGGCGAAACATCTCAGATGAATCGGTCCTCTGGCCGAGAATCGAGCTGGTGACTTCCCGAAGCGTTACGGGTTGGTAGTTACAGTTTCCAAAGAGAAAGCCAAATATCGACTTCCATCTGTCACCATGATATTTGCAGTATTTTACAGTTAAAGAATATCGCATTAACAAAAGGTTCGCATTGTTGGAAGTTCTGTTGTCATACTCATTTTCACACATATGAAATTTACGTTATTCCACGATATTATTATTATTGTTTTTGTTATCTGTGAACTGGAGGACTATGGTCTGATATCCATAGGAGCAGGAGTATTTTTTTGCCACCGTGTCCATACGGGCTCTGAGATCCGCCGACTTCGGTGGTAAAGCGCTGGGATCTTGAAATTGCTCGTAACTACTTCATTTGATCTGTTACCAGTGAGTTTCGTGAGTTGATTATTTAACGGATCAAAGTATCGGGCTCTAAATCGTTAATAATATTGTGCAGCAGTTGGTGTAATAAGAATAGGCAGAGGAAACGAAATTACTCTGACAAAATCCGCCCTAGTCAGAGTGAGAGTCAGAGTCAGAATTACTTTACGACTGGCGGTTTACCGCCAATCAGTTCCGTCTCGCTGACAAGCCCCTTGAGACTCATGACTATAATTTTAATTTTCCAACTGAACACTTGTGGTTTTTGTCCTTATGTAACATCCTCTCTGACGAGAAGATGGGTCTATCGTTTACAGTTTTCTGCTGGTTGTCGCCAGCGCAGTCATTCTCAGGTCCGAGTACCCCGGAACTCATGACCACATTTTACTGTCTCAGATTCGAGACTCCTCCAACCTGGAAGGCCAAGTCCCCGTATTTATATCCCCCAGGAACAAGGTGGCCCGCTTATATCCCCAGGCACTGGATTACCGTTTCGTCGCCTCCTACGACTTGCAGGGCTATGGTGGAGGTGTTCGATCCTTTCTCCACACGGGACTCCCGCCTCAGTGCCACTTTTTCTACCACAAATCTCACATGAGCTGACCAGGAATTGAACCTGGACTCCCGCGGTGAAAACCCGGCGACCAACTGCCTGAGCTATGGAACGTTCCCGAAATTAATAACACATTGAGGTATATCCTTAGTCGCCCTACAGCATGTTGTTGTGCTGACTATGGAGCAAAATTTTAAGAAGCAGATAATTTCTCAGTTCATCAAGAAATTCTCCCCATTTTATGAAACCCGAAGGTGTATTACCATATTTACAGAACCACGCCATTTTGCCTTGGTTTGCATTGTGTGGACCCTGAAGGAAAACTTCACTCTTTTTGGAGTAGAAAATTATGAGATACGAAGACTGAGTAGGCTTGCTGCTCCTTCAGTGGTTTGATACTCAAGTCTCATGTAAATAGGCGGTCTCCAAAGTCCGTTGGGAGGACAGGCTCTCGGACGTCATATTATTGTCTTTCACATAACCATGTGGAGCACAGATTCTTCTAAATACTATTTAAAAATCCAATTCTTACCTCAAAGAAGGCACACCGCGCCTCCATTCTAGAAACCAGTTGGTTGATGCTGTATAGAGAACTCATCCTCCCGTTATTCTCGAGAGCTTTATGAAGCACACTGTGCTCTATGGGCAAAACGCAGAGTTCTTTAGTGTTAAAGCAGGTCTTATGCGTAGTAACCCTTTACGTACTTTAGGGAGCTAAGTAAAGAAATGATGACGATGAAAAGTCCGCGTTGATAATAGACTCTCCTTGCGAAAATGCAAAGAGAAATTTCAGAATATTTGATAATATTATTGTGGAATGGGACAAATTCTTATTTTTCGTATATGATGATACTTACTTACTCACTCATGGAGCTGAGCTCTTCTTGAGGAGTTGCCAATTCAGCAGCTACTCAAGAATTTCCCAGCATTTTATGGAACCCGAAGGTTCATCACCGTGTTCACAAGAGCCCTCCACTGGTCCCTATCCTGAGCCAGATCTATCCAATCAATACCATCCCATCTTATCTCTCTAAGATCCATTTTAATATTTTCCACCCACCTACGCCTTGGTCTTTTCTTCTGGATTTCCCACCATTATCCTATAGGCATTCCTCGTCTCCCCCATTCGTGCTACATGACATGCCCACATCATCCTCCTTGACTTGATCATTCTAATTATACCTGGAGAAGAGTACAAGTTATGAAGCTCCTCATTATGCAGTTTTCTCCAACCTCCTGTCACTTCATCTCTATTCGGTCCAAATACTCTCCTCAACACCCTGTTCTCAAACACCGTCGGTCTATGTTCCTCCCTTAACGTCAGAGGCCAAGTTTCACGGGGATACAGAACTACAGGCAAAATTATAGTTTTGTAAATTTTGTTACGCTGTTTTTTACCATTATTTATTTGCTCAAGCGTCGTACATATTCATTAATGGCGGGAAGTGGAAGGCATGTATTAGTTGTCAGATCGCTTCGAGACGCTTCCGTGCGCAGTGATCATAAATAGGACTTATTATGAGAAATATTGCATTTAAGTATCCTGTTGCAGTAATGTAACTATTGTATCATAAACTCTACACACTTGGACAGCTCAGCAACATAACCAGAAATAGAATTATGGTTTCTACACGCCACCACGTTACACACGCAGTAACAGTACCCCTACACCTATACGAGCAGTACGTAACATCGTACGAAGTACCCAAGCCGAGACAACGAATGCAGCTCAACGGATTTCACATTGTAACAACTATTTTACGAAATTTAATGGTTAAGAACAAACAGCGATTAAAAATTAACATGGCGGTTAGTGAAACAGTTTTAGCAAGAAAACGTATTCTTGATAATGACGTATATGGCCGAAACAGGTAGTAAGATATGACATAAATAAAATTTGCATTGAAGCAGTAATGTATATGTGCTAATAATCATCATGAGAAATTTTTTATTTCGGGTACATGCAAATGCCACATGGAGCAATGAATGAATGAATGAATGAATGAATGAATGAATGTACAAGGGGTGGGCCTTCGTGGCCCTTGCACGGCGTCCATAGTGATCTATTGTGCTTCCCCTTTTGATTATCCCCTCAGCAATCCCTCGCTTCGAATGAAACGCAGGATCTTGTACGTGGCGACTTCGAAATAGTCACTTGGTTCCATAAAATATTGACCCAAGTAGCGCAATCTTAAACAAGGTAAGGCCTCACATTCGCACAGGATGTGTGTGGCTGTTTCGTTTTCTTCTTCACACCTCTCGCACGTGGGACTGTTACTTACAAGGGAATGGTCCGATCCGACATGTCGAAACCTGCCCTGATTTTTTTTTTCACTGCAAGAGTACACACAAGAAAATCCACTGTCAAAATTGCACTAGGCCCTAGGGTTTACTCAGCCTCTAACAGAAATGAGTACCAGGAATTAATTAAATGATATTCCTGGGGAGTGAAGCGCGGCCGTCGCGTAAGGCTGACAACCTTACCGCCATCTTTGAGCCGATTGTCAAGGTAATGTGGGACCCTTAACGTCTCACAACCCTATGGGCCTTCACGGCCTGTTACAGGGATCGCTTTGCTTTACTTACTGTTTTAATACGAACCGCAAGTATTTTTTAAAAATTGGTGAACATGGCCAATATTATAGCCTTGGAGGAATGTCCACCTCTAGCAGAGCAGAGCAGTACGCAAGACGGCTGACTCACAGCCTAGGCTTCCGGTGCATCGGTAGAGAGATAACACGGCACAAATGCATCGTAATCTGACAACTACACGTTAGTCTTTCTTTTGATAGTTACTCTGACAGTATTTGCAAGTGATTTACTATCCAGATCCAACCATAGTTACCATTTTATTTTGAGGTACGTGTTATCAGTGTTTATACAACCGTGTCAATAAGCACTGTATTTTCTTCATATATATGTACCTACTAATGGTATTGTATCTTTGCACGGGTTCTAGGGCTCTACCCTCTACAATAATGCGGAATCCTATTAACGTTCTCAGTCTTGAAAAAATGAAGTATGAAGAACGTGATGTGAAACCGAAATCATCGAATTCTCCTGAAGATGTACCTATGTGTGATTTGCTGGTTAATTTCTTGGACATTCATTGCAATGATGTCAACATTTCGATAGAAACTGTGGAAACATTAGAAGAAATAGAAAGTAACTCTGGCGGTTCAGGAAGTTGTGATTCGAGTGAAGAAAGTTGTGCTGATAAGAGTACGCAAGATGAATACCTGCTTAGCCCAAAGAAACAAAAGACTGAAACAGCTTTCAGTGACAAGGAAAAGGTTGTGAAATTTTGGTTAAATGAAGGAAGGAAAAAACGCTTGAAGTTAAGCAGTGTGCAAAACCGATTCCGTTTTGTAAAATCGGAACGTGAATTGTACAAATGGAAGAAAGAAACATGCATCAAAATGAAACTCGGAAAAGTTTAAAAGAACGACTGTTGATATGGTAAAGTATGCTTGGTACGTAGCACGATATGTAGAACAACGGCCAGGATCATTTCTTACTCCATCCCAATTTTGGCTGCAAAACACTGTTACTCACTGCGAAGTGCCTACATGTATTAACTTTTCATTCGTTAGGTGTGCTTCGTGTAAAGAAAATGTCTCTTTTCATCACGCCATAGACACTTCGCATTTTTGTGACGAATATAAAGAATGAACAACGAACTGCTTCATTATGGGTAAAGAAGTATTACAAACGATGTACTTATGTGCATTATGTCCATTATAACAAACCAGTTCTCGTGTAGAGATGCACGATCGTTTGTCTTTGTTACCAAAGATCAAGCTCCGCTCTCTCGCCACAGCTGGGGTTGTACAAACCTCTGGTACAAGCGGTTCCGCGTACACAAAAAATGAGTAATTTCGGCAATTTTTAAAAAATACTTGCAGTGCGTATTAGCAGCTAAAATTTTGACAGTGGATTTTGTTGTGTGTACTCTTGCAGTGAAAAAAAAAATCAGGGCAGGTTTCGACATGTCGGATCGGACCATTCCCTTGTTAGTACCAGTTTGAAAAGGTGTCCTTTAAGGTGACAGTGTCCTGTAAGTAGTCCTACCACCCATCGTAGCTGGTTCCTGTTTAACTTCAGCAGTTCATTTACTCTTTTAGTAGAGAGTCCTTGTAAGAGTCCCTTTTCTTGTCTGAGTCCAGTCAAGGATCCCCAATATTTCTTGTGCTTCATATTTGTCCAGTCCCTGATTGCCTTTCTGTCAACTCCTATAGAGATGCCACAGGCTGGTCCAGGTCCTATGAACGAATGTTCAGCTCCAGTCTTATCTAATTGGTTTTCTGTTTCATTTCCAGCAATACCCTCATGCCCCGGCACCTTATCAGTTGTACCCGGTTAAGTTTGGCCAGTATTATGAGAGTTTGGTGGCAATCCCAGACCAATTTTGAGTTGATCTGGTGTTTGTCAAGCGCTTTAAGTGCAGCCTGGCTGTCAGATAGAATGTAGATGTTCCTACTTCTGTAGTTCCTATCTAGATACTCCATAATACATACCTTAATGGCGTATACTTCTGCCTGGAATATCGTCGTGTACTGCCCAAGGCTGAAACTAAGTTTCAGTACACACCAGATCCAGTGCCCTTATTTATCTTGGAACCATCTGTATACCAGATCAGTCCCCTTTTTCTATCAGGCCGAAACCCGTCTTCCCATTCACTCCTGTCAGGAAACCTGACTGTGAACGGGTTTTTCACAGACATGACTCAATATCATTTTGTCAGACCCCATTTGTAATATGGGTTCTTTTTTCATGTCCTGAGTTATGTATGCATGGCCGAAACCATCGGATCTAGGTTTCCATTGATCACTGCACTGGAGACGGTAGATTCCTGCCCTTGCCTCTGCCTCCAACTGTAGATGCAGTGGAGGGAGTCCAAGGAGTGTCTCCAGTGCAGCTGTTGGAGATGTTTGAATTGCTCCTGTGATACGCAAGCAAGCCAACCTTTGAAGTTTGCTAAGTTCTGCCTTGCTTGTCTTGAGTTTAACTCTGGGCCACCATACTGTTGTGCCGTATGTAATTATGGGTCTTACAACGGCAGTGTCTATCCGATGCACAATATGAGGCTGCAGTCCCCAAGTTTTACCGACCATGCCTCTGCATGTCCAAAAAGCCTTATAGGCTTTGTTAATAACTTTGTCCAGCTGCTTTTTCCATGTCAGTCCCTTGTCTAATACTAGACCAAAGTACTTGACATCGCTGGATCGTCTTATGGAAGAGGGTCAGTCCTTAAGGCCCTTTATATTTCTCTTCCTGGCAAACGGTATAATTACCGTCTTATTGGGATTGATGGAAAGGCTTGTTCTTTCACACCATCGGTAGACCATGTACAGAGCTGTCTGAAGACGCTCTGATAGTGTCGAAAGGAATTTTCCGTTTATGAGGATTGCTATGTCATCAGCATATCCTACTGTATAATACCCATCATCATTAAGTCCCCACAGGAGATCGTCGACGACCAGACCCAACAGCAGAGGCAAGAGTACGCCCCCTACTGGCAATCCCTAGACGCGGACGCCCACAGGTTCTCTCCTCATAGTGTGGCAGCTATGGTTCTGCTTTCCAGCATAGCACCGATCCACCTGTATATTGCAGGCTCCATGCCATGCTTTTCAGCGGCCTGTTTGATTATATCAAATGAGGTTCCATCAAAAGCTCCTTCTATGTCAAGGAATGCTCCTAAGGCAATATCTTTGTGTTCAATCGCACTTTCTATGCGTGTTACCACATTGTGTAGTGCGTTTTCGGTAGATTTACCTGTTTGGTAGGCATGCTGGTTTCGGTGTAGAGGACATGTCCTCAACGCCCCGTCCCTGATATGCCTATCTACTATTTTCTCCATCGTTTTCAGAAGGAAAGATGACAGGCTGATAGGACGATAGGCCTTGTCCTCGGTGTAATCTAGTTTTTCGGGCTTTGGGATAAATGTCACCTTAACTTGCCTCCATGCCAGTGCGATAAAACCGTATGCCATGCAGGCTCTATATATATGTGGCATAGGTGTGGAACTAAGAGTTCTGCCCCTTGCTGCAAAAGTGCCGGTACAATTCCATCTGTTCCCGCTGACTTAAATGGTCTAAACCTATTCAGTGCCCATCTGATTTTTGATTCGTTAATTTAGACCAAGGCCCGGATTTTGATGACATGTCATCTTTTTTTCCCTTGTATCCTATGCGATGCTCTTAAATATATAAATCTCGGATATGAGCTGCTGGTTATAGAAATGTAAACTCTATGGGTATTTTTTTTTGTCATTTTTTGACATTTTTAGGTTTAAGGTCATTTTTTTCATTTTGGGGGTAATTTTTTGGACTTTTAAGGGTATTTCTTGCCATTTTAGGTAATTTTTCTTCATATGTTTTCTGAAATGTGAATAATATGGAAACGAAGTATTCTTTCTCTTTCTCCTTTAGGTCATTTTTCTGGATTTTTTTCGCTCATTATAGGTCATTTTTTAAATATTTTCAGGTCATCAAAATTCTGACCCTGATTATGACTTTGGCCAGCTTCCAGACTACCCTGTTCGTCTTGCTTTGGCAAGTGCCAAGGTTTTGCCGACCCCGTCCATCGTCCAAATTATCAATTAATTTTGAACCAGGAAAGTGAACCCTGAATAATTCATTCAGTGTCTCCCTTCCTGTTTGAGTATACTGCCATTAGGCAGCTTAATTGTGCGGACATTGTTGGTCGTCTGTTTTACCATGATTCTCATGAGTCTGGCACCTTCCGGTACATCATTTATCTCCTGGCAGTGCCTCCTCCATGAGGATCGCTTGGCTTTGCTTATTTCTTTGTTGTAACAACTAAGGGCTGCCTTGTAGGTGTCCCACTGCCCTGTTCTTTTAGCTGTATAAACAGCCTTCTCATTTTGGTTCTAAACCCACTCAGCTGTTTATTCCACCAAGGCGCTCTCCTTGGTCCGTGAGTGTTCTTAGCCGGACAATTCCAATTGAAGGACGAGATAATAGCCCGTTGCAATTGGTCAACGGACCGATCAACATCCTTTATTGTGCGTATATTTCGCGAGATGGTCTCCATATTTACCTTTAGGTCGTCTTTGTAAGACTCCCAATTGGTTCTCTTACGATTCCTATAAGTAGCATGATCTACTGTAATGTTACCTATTTGAAAGTATATAGGTATATACGTATCTGTGATCCGATAGGGACGGCTCATCAAATACATGCCAATTACTGATCACGTTTCCTATTTTATTGGTCCCTAGTGACAAGTCGATAACCTCCTGCCTATTTCAAACCACAAAGTTAGGCTCGTTACATTGGTTTAGAATATTAAGTTTCAAACTCACCAAATATTCCATGGGGCATTCTCCTCTTGGGTTGATGTCAGTGCTTCCCCACAGTATGTGGTGCGCATTGGCATCACACCCAATAATGAGCTGCTTTTTCCTAAATTGGCAATATTCAAAGATGTCCCTCACTTCTTTGGAGGGTGGTGGTTCATCCGAGTAATATGGAAGGTAGGCTGAAGTGACGATGAGCTCCTCACAGCCTCCGTCCAATGTGTATGTCATCCTTACCGTTGTTGTGTCTCTGGAACAGAACTCAAGCAAGAGTAAAGCATTAATATGATTATTAACATATATGCATGATCTCATATTTTCTTCAGGTGCCACAGAGTAGATTGTTCCCCCTGAATTCGTTAAGCCTCCTATTTGGCCCCTATATATCCAAGGTTCCTGAATAAGTGCTATGTCTACTTTTCCTTCAGCAAGTTGTCGACATAAAATTGCCGTAGCAGCCTTGCTGTGTGTAGATTAAGCTGAATGAATCGTATTTTATATGCAAATGTCACGTGTGTATGTATGTATGTATGCTGTGTGTTCATTCTGTAATGCTGGGAAAGGTGTCCTCCTAAATACCGTCTTCCACAGCCCCTTTTACTTTATCAGACCTGGTTTCTTCCAAGGAGGTCCCTGATCTGGTAAGGTCAGGTTGACGAGATTAGAGATTGTCTCCTTATCATCAGATATTCTCTTCTGGTCAACTGAGGGAGTGGGTATATCATCCCCTTCCCCCTCAGAGACCAGGTTGGATGATACTATATCTGACACAGGTTCTGCCCGGCGTTGATCCTCAGGATCTTTGAGCACCTTAACAGTCCCCTGTGAGAGTCCAGTGAATATTTTGTACCCGGTCCTCTGTACAATAGTATAAGAGTTCCGGTCTATGAATAAGATAAGCCTTTGGCCTTTCGACTCAGATTGCTTATCTAGTACCCTCCAGTTCTTCGTATGAAGTCCTAGATTGAGGTCTGCAATCCATTTCAGCAGCTCCTCCTGATTCTGGGCAACTTTGTCCGTAGTCCGAAGAGCCACTTCAACAGGCTTGGGCAGGTTCCTGGCATCAGTAGCCTTCAGTATGGCACCTGATTCCAGCCTGTGGTTATCAGTGGCTTTGGTGAGCCATTGACCAGATTGATGATCGCCACTTGCATAAATAAGTGCACCTCCCACTAGTCTGAAGAATTTCAGGGGTGGTAGTTCTCCCTTTGGAGTCCTACATAACCTCTCCCAGTCTTTCCAAAATGGAATTTTAGTCATCTTCGGTAAGCTTGTCCTCAGTATACGTTTCCTTGAAGATAGTTACCTTTATGTTGGCCAGAGCCTCCTTGTAAGTCCCTGGTCCCTTAGACTCCCTGGGTCTCTTCGTAGTTATGGCCGTTTCTGTAGGGGTAATGCCCTCTGACCTTGGCCTTTTATAGGTACCGGTGGGGGGTTTTCCCTGCCTGGAAGAGCCTGCATTTCCTGGATGATGACTGCTCCCAGTTCCTGCTATGCTTTCCCCAGCTCTTGCCTTCTTCAACTTCCGTCGTGCGCATCCAGACAAGCATTTTTTTTTGCTATACGGGGTCCACCTACTCCAGCGACTAGGTATCCCAATCCTCCTACTACAGGTATGCTAGATGTACTAGCCCCCTGTAGTGGTATGTCAGTACTACTGACTCCCAATGGAGTTTTTGGTTTTGCCTCAGAAAGGTTCTGAACCACTGGTTCGTCCCTGCCTCTGGCTGAAAATTCAACAGCAGGTTCGCTGGCTACACCTGGGTCCCTTAGTGGTTCACAAGAGCTTCCAGCGCCCTGCTGAAGCATTTCTCGTAGGGATCGTCTTGGAAGGGGATACCTCTTAAATTTAAGGTCCTCACGACCAGTTTTCTTTTTGGTTCCTTTAATTTTGGTCCCACGAGTTATAGAGATTTAAAAGGTCGCCACCCGCAGCGCCCCATACGGTTGGAAGGCATAAATTCAACGGGGTGCTGCCTGGTGCCCCGAGGTGATCGTTCAAGACACTGGCTAATTACCACCCCAGTACCATGCAGCCCTCATCACGATGCCTCACACCTTGGCTTAGGTGGTTTGGTCCTGCAGTAAATGCAACCCTCACAAGCCTCCAGGACCAAGAGTGCTTGTTCGGGGGGAGAGGGATATCCCAGATGATAAATGGGAGTGCGACACCAGTTTGTCATGAGATTGCGACCAGGGCAATCTGCATGAGAGAGTCGCTTCTGGGGGTAGCTTATGAGCCCCCCCATTCCCACCCCTCCACATGGGTTGGTCAAACCGTTTTCTAGTGTTGAGCCCTAAGGTTTGTGGCACCTTATCGGTACTCTAGGGAGACAACCCAAATAGCCGTAGCTACCCTCATAGGAGTGCTCTCCCGCATTCATCCCGGGTACACCGTAGTGACACCCAAGAGTCATTATACCGCCGCGTGGGAGGCTCCGGTCATAAAGCCATCGCCCTTTATGGAAACTCGGCCGCCAGCCGCGGAAGACTGTCGTTGCCCGGCGGGACCACGAGGAGGTGTTCCAAAGCTGTGTCCCAACGCATCCCTGGTCTATGATACGTCCCCATCGAAGACACAGCCGTGGCTCGGCCAACCTCGCCGAGGTCATTACCGCCCCGCCACACACATGGAGCAAAGTCAGACTGCTACAGTGGATGTGCGAACATAAGCTTAAAAGAAAATAATCGTGATTCAGAACTTGTTGTGTGGGAAGGCGAATTGTATCCGTCAAGAGATTTAATCTCTTTGTAACCAATGCTACGGTAGCTGTTTTGGAGGTACAAATCCATATTGGACTCTTCCTTCACGTTATATCATTAAATCAGCTCATTATGGCTTTGGCGTTTAGAATTCACTTTAGCCATTTTTTTTTCGGCAGTGAACATTTGGGAATTTACTTTGGAGACTGCGATATTTTGTATATGGGTGGACGGCCCAAGTCTCCTCAGCAGTCGCTTTCTTTTTCGTCAGGTTGAGTTCTTATAACATTCCTGCTTAAAATATATGAGTAAAGTAAAGTAAAGGTATCCCTGTAACAGGCCTTGGAGCCCCATAGGGTTGTGAGAAGTTGAGTTTCCCACATTTTCTAGACAATCTGATCAGAGATGGCGGTCAGGGCGCCGGCCGCCCTTTCCCCCAAAGAATATTCCTTGTACTCATTTCTGTTAGAGGCTGAGTCGACCCCAGGGCCGTAGTGCGGCTGGAAGGATTAGGTAAATTGAAGAAATTCAGTGACTTCATCGGGATTCGATCCCGCGACCTTCCGGCTTGTAACGTAGTGCCTCAACCAACTATGCTACCGCGTGCCCCCAAAATATGAGTAAATTTCGTATCTCTTATTGATTTTGATAAATAACTGAACCCTTCGCCGGTACAGCACTAAAGCCACAAAATAAACTGAATCGCTACAACTGCTTTGTATAAAACTGCTGAATCACGTGGTCACGTAATTCAGTACGCGCCCCCTGCCGGTGTTGCCGGTTGCTTTATTATGACAGAAGTCCGGCTATTTCTTTGCCCGATCTTGTTATACTCGTAGGTCTCTGTGGGTACTCCTGTAACATTCAGTGTGTAGCTTTAATGACTGCCGTCCCCGTTTATAATAAATCAGTCACATCCGAAGCTCAGCTTCCGAAGTACAGTATTATTTTATGATTCAGGATAATGCTTGAAAGTATGGAGTGAATATGCCAGTTTATGTGTTCATACATAATTTGTTGGCATTGGCTTTTCAATGTCCCGAAGTACTATCTTCTGACTCCTACTGCTCCCTGTTGCTCTCCTGACTCCGAGGATTATTTTAATTTCTCGCCTTAACTTTTGCAATTGCCACGGTATCGTTAAAGAAATATAGAAACAGGCCAGGTACAACGTATATAGATTGAGCCGTTCTAGTATTCAACGCCCCCGTAATATAGTGCGTATCAGACGAAGGGTTCACCATTGCATATTTTTCTTTTAAGCTCTTCCTTGTTAGTTTGATGTATAGGCTTACTTCATGCTTCTTTTGAAAAAAATAAACGAATGTGTGCCGGTCACGGTAGCCGAGCGGTCTAAGGCATGTACTGTCTTCGCTTGCTTGGAAACCGGGATCATTGGTTCGAATCCCACTCAGGGCATGGATGTTTAGTTTGTGTGTGTGCGATTTTCTGTGTTTGTGTACAGGTAAGGCCTTGAGACGAGCTGATCACCCGCCCAAGGAGTCCTACCGAATGTGTAAGATTTAGAAAAACCGAAGTGAACGGAGAAATTCATGGCTCAGGATGGCCGTTTCTACGGTAGTGAAACTTCGGGTTACAGTTCAGTCGGGCTGCTGTCATCGTCACAAAAGGACCCAGTTCCATGAAGTGGAAAGTTTTAGGGGGGTTAATTTCAGTATTGAAACAGCACGCTAAACATGTCGTGTGAGGCTTAGTTGTATACTCGTACTGTTCCTATGCCATGCTGAAAACAAATGTTCAGAATGAACATTCGCCCAATGAGCCGTATTATACGTACTTGTTCACAAAATTCATTCTAGGGCCGACTTACCTCCTCTCTGTTGTACCATTCGGTAGGGTTCGAGCAAAAATATCCATACAACCGTCTATCTGCATATAGTTCTCACGACTGTAATGCTGTGCGTTCTTCTCGTAATCCTTGCGCGATAACATAAATCCGCTTATTTCACTTAACAAATTATTCTCATCTCTGGAGAATGATAATGATAGTACATTAATCCAGTCGAAGTCGCAAGAGCTCACCTGCTGTATTATAACCAGATTACATTTAGCTCATGTGAGACGTGACGATGCATGTGTTGGGGTTCAGTTAGCCAATCCATGGTTAGTAGTGTCTCTGTGTTGCAAACAACACATATCATGTCCTGTGGTTTTTCCTTCTTTGTTAATCCCTTCTTCAGGAAAGATTATTCCAACTTTATCCATCGTTAAATTAATAATACCATTATTTTGGCGTGACTGCCTCTGTGGTCTAGTGGGCAGAGTTCGTGGGTTCGATTCCCGGCGCTACCAGATTTTCTGAGAAGTAGTGGGTCTGGAACGGAGTCCACTCAGCCTCGCGAGGATAATTGTGGAGTTGTTTCAAAGAAATAGCGGCTCCGGTCTAGAAAACCGATATTAATGGCCGTAGGGATTCGTTGCGCTGACCACGCGACACCCCCTATTCTCTAAAGTTGGCACTAACTTCACCGACAAGCGGAGGTCGATCGGTCGGTATAGTTCGCTTGAGGACTAAAACCGCGGAGTTTGTTTCTTTGTTGCCCATTGTCGCAAAGAGAATTACACTACACATAAGTCCCGAATCATGACCTCTTTTATTAAAAAAATAATGTTTCACATGAAAGTTACGGATATTAACGAATTCCATGAAGTAGAGTACTCCTTCAGAAGCTGATAACCCCTCAGCTCGTCAAGAATGTATAAGATAATCGAAGTTTCGTTACCGTATTTACAGGAGACTGCCATAGGACACTTTCCTGAGCCAGCTGAATCCAGCCTCTCATGCCGCCACGCTCCTTATTTTCCAAGACAATTTCTACAGTTAATTTACTTAGTCTCCCATGTGCTCTTTTCTCTTGACGTTTACCATGAAATTTTGTTTTCATTTGCTGTCTACCTCATGTATGTCACGTTTTTCATCCATTCGTCATCGGTTTGATCTCCGTAATCATTTGATGAAGATTACAGTAGACGGAGTTCTTCGTAGTATAATTTTCCCCTTCCAACTCGTAAGGTCTTACATATCCGAATATTTTCCCCAGTACACTGTTGTTAAACACCCTCAATGTACATTTTTCTCTTAAGATGAGATTCCAAGTTTCATGCCCGTATTAAACAAACGGGTAATGCTACAGTTTCGCAGTCACTATGTTAATCTTTTCGATGGTAGACGGACGAGAAGATAAAGGATTGTGAACTGAACGATAGCTGGAATTCCCCGATTTAACTTCATCATGAATGTAAGCTTGATTTATATATCCAGCCATTCTCAAAGTTTCGAAGTTTGCGTCATTTTCAAACGAATTTTTGCACCTATCATCTGGGGCTGGTACAACAGGCCAGAAGTGGTCGTAATACAAGGGACTTAGTCCCACCCAACTAGAAATAAAAAAAAATACCCACTTTCTTTCATATTCAGTGCTTTTGATTTATCATGAAATTGAATAGTGGCATACGTAAATCGTGACGTATACTGCTGGATGGAGGTCAGGAATTGTGTGCATCTTGTACGCGGAGTTTATGCTAATGACATAAAACACTGTGCTGACCAACTAGTGTCATTATTCCAGAGGTGTCTGCTCATATAAAGCCAGCTACTAACCGCTTGAGCTATGGCGCGGCCTTACCTATATCCTTAATCACTTACATCTTTGCACTTATTGGAGTGCATTTTATTTCTGCACTACAGTAACGAATTTGTCTTCTTTATTCTCCCTTCTTTTCACAAATTAACCATTCTGATTTAGACTCAGAATTAATCGGACAGTGAACTTTCTCGTTACGCGGTAGGTTTTCTCAGATGCAGAATCAGTGTATAATAATGCCTCGCTCTTAGAATTAGATGGGGAAACACCGACAAGCATCCATACTGCGAACAGAACTTGGCCGGTTGATTCAACGTGCACTCGGCTTAAGACATTTCACACCATGAATGGCATAGCCTCCGAAATCTGCTTCATTATATTCTTTTCTGTTAGAAAGATTGTACATACAGCAAATAATAATGAAGGATGTAGATTTTGATCGGAAATCTTTGACTGATCGAATAATATTTAGACTTTATTTCTGTTCTTCAGTAAGAAGTAAACGCAAAGAAAATTCGGTGTATATTCATGCCAGAACACAAGAAAAGTCATTGTATAAAATAGCTGATGAATCTGTCGAGAATGTGACAGAGCTCATGTACAGTATTTGGCAGAGACAGTAAAATGTTGAACTACATTCACAGATACATTACATTCAGTTCCTCCCGCCGTCTGTCCACAGACGTAATGCCCGGGAACACTCTGCTGAGGAGAATATTTGAACTTAAGAGCGAGGAACTAAGGGCAGAATAGGTTGTGGAGAACCTCATAATGAAGAGTTTCATAAATATTCGCCAAATATTCGCAGGATGATCAGATTAGAAAATTAGAGATGCGCTCGTGGTGAAGATGATAAATTCGTGTGATACTTGGAAGACGTGAAGGAAAGAGGTCACTTAAGAGACAAAGGCGTAGATATATGAATTTAATCTATCCGACTGAGGATAAGATTCAGTATGCTTGTGTGAACACTCTAATGAGCCTTCAGCTCCTATAAAAGGCGAATGTTGTTTGAGCAGCTGGTGGGAGCCTTCTCATGACGTCCTTTTTCTCCATGGAGTTGATGTGTTTATATCCTTTTACCATATGCCCATCTTCATTGCTCAGCAGTCGCATTAACTGGCATCTCGAAACTGAGATTTCCCTTCGCTATTGATGTGGATGTTTTTCCAAGTTGTATATTGCTCGTTAACATTAACTTAATTTTACTATGAGGATTTTTTTTCACATTGTTATGCCTTCTGTCATTTACTGCGGAGTTGAATTGGAGCTTTTTGCTCTACATCATTCTGAGCCATGTGTACATATGTTCCATTTCCTGTTTCCATATCACATTTGATTTATATTTTGTGCGTCTTGCGTTTTTGATAGCATTTTTATCGCATGGGTTTGAGCAGTGATGCATCATGTCGGTAGAACATAATGAATGGAGAGCATTCTGTAAATGCTATGTATAATAGATCTCTCCAGAAAGCAGCGGCTCGCAACTGCGTTAGGATATGAATCAAGTGTGAGGGCATGAGCATTGTATAAAATGAAGCGTTAGGGCTTCGTGCTATTTTGGAGTCGCACAGATATTTGGGGGCACGCGGTAGCGTAGTTGGTTGAGGCACTATGCTACAAGCCGGAAGGTCGCGGGTTCAAGCCCCGATGAAGTCATTGTTATTTTTTTTCAATTGACCTGATCCTTCCAGCAGTACTATGGCCCCTGAGGTCGACTCAGCCTCTAACAGAAATGAGTACCAGGAATATTCTTGGGGGTAAAGGGCGGCCGGCGCGTAGGGCTGACAACGTTGCCGCCATCTATAAGCCGATTGTCTAGAAAATGTGGGACAAGCCTATGGGCCTCCAAGGCCTGTTACATGGATACCTTTACTTTTTACTTTCTTTTACAGATATGTTTTAAGTTCACATTTCCATTATTGAAATTACATATTTGCAACAGACTCCGTAGAACTGATTTATTCTTGAGACGTTTATAATCTCTCAGATGGCCAAGAACTTTTCCGGTTTTTTTCGGAGCCTGACGTTTCTTTGCCATGTTCACAAAAGACTGTCACTGTACTATATCTTCAGCCAGTTTAATCCGATCCTCATCTTCAGTGCTGTGTTTCTTTAGCATTCATTTAGTACTGACAAGTTGAAACTCTGAATCCTTATTCATTTTGCAGGACTCCCCATAAAATTCTTTGTCGAGATCCGTCGTAACACAACAACGAAACGGTCTAGGTCAATATCACCTTAGCTACATATTTCGGCTTTTAAAGCCATCATCAGGCAAGTACATGGTTACTACCGGTTACTACACTCACAATATTGAACTGTATATCAATGTGATGGTACAATGGAACTGGATACTTGACCACTGTGTTACACTATAATACAAGGTATAAAAATATAATAACATTGTAAAATTATTATAAAACGAAAGTTATACAATAAGATATGGTTAAGAATTACGTATTCATGTAATATTCCATACTATGACGTCAGTTGCTGCGATCTTGTTGTTATATTCCAGCGGACATATAGCGGTATATTCATGACTTGTACGCGTATAGTTAACTGCTTGGAGGACGGTGGTATAGGTGTAGTATTATTTGGTATTTATTGTTTAACCGATGCCTCGTTTTACAGTGTATTTTGTCCGCTATGGTTGGAATACAGATTATTTTCATAATAAACACAATAGGATGCACCAAATAAAAAAAACAAAGCTTCTACTTATCTAGGACAAAACAAAGCAGAAAAACTCGTACTCCATTCCTCGAGCTGAATTCGGACCCGCATCGACTTTTTGAGCAGTTAAAGACAGTACTCGTATGTGTCTTAAGGCGCGTCCACATTACTCGTGCTCGTGCTCGTGCTCGTCGGGAGACTCGTTTGGCTTTTACTTGTGCTCATAAGCCTTCGTCCACACTACTTCAGTTGCTAGCCAGGCTTCGGCGCGTGAGGATCCGTATATTTACTCGTAGTGTGTATAGGCTGTAGTCGTATTTTAATTCATTGGCTATAGTTTTTAAATTAAAAATTAAAAATTTGCTTGTCTCTTGACTTGTCATATCGTCCACATTACTCGCGAGCATAGCGAGTCACACGAGCACGAGCACGAGTAATGTGGACGTGCCTTTAGAATTCTTCTATGGCCTCATGGTAATTATGATTGTCTTAAAAATGAATTTTAGATCCGGTGAACTATTGAAATATTTTAAATAATAATTCAGAACTTTGTCCAAAGTCGTATTTAAATACGACTACAGCCTATACACACTACGAGTAAATATACAGATCCTCACGCGCCGAAGCCTGGCGAGCAACTGAAGTAGTGTGGACGAAGATTTACGAGCACAAGTGAAAGCCAGACGAGTCTGCCTTCGAGCACGAGCACGTGCACGAGTAATGTGGACGCACCCTAAGAATACCAAACCCCATGTAGGCATATCCTGAATAATTTGTGTGTGTTCTTACATAGTGTTTACCTGGTTGGTTCGTGGAGGTTCCTTGTAAGCCGCGCACTTACCATTATCGCAGAGGGAATCAAGGTGCTGTGACCTCAGTAACCAATCTGTAGGACCTTGAAGAGTATGCGGCTTTGCTCAACCCATCACTGTGATGGAACATCGTCCTTACATTCGGCAGCATATGCTTGTAGTTACATTTTGTCTGTAACAGTTACGATGAATAAATTGGAGCTGATTATTTTATGTGACCGAAGTCCGGCCCATGCTGTAATTATACAGTTAATAATAATCAGCCTCCGTGTATAATGTGGCCGCATGATACACAAATTTTTGTCTTAAGTCTGTTCGGTTTGCGAACCATAAACTAAACCTCATTTATACGAACGAACATTTATAATTATAAATGTTCGTTCGTATAAATGAGGTAATTATAATTACGAGTGAACCTGCTGTTTCCATCCAGTAGATGTCATTAGTTTCTCAGTCAGTGTGAGCGTCTGGTAAAATGTTCAGTGTTTTTTACTGTCACCCACTTACGAACAGATGCTCACGAAGTTGTGTTTGTATGGAATGGCATTTTAGAAAATAAGAACGCTTAGCTGTAGATTGATCCACTTTTACATGGAATTTTCATATCCCAAAAGATATTTTCATGTTCATCGCCGAGAGAAACGCAGATCTAGCATACGGTACGTGTAATGTTGAGTGACTTTGCAGTATTATTATTTTTTTCTTATTGCTAGTGGAGTGGGACTAAGTCCCTTGTACTGCGGCCACTTCTGGCCTATTATACCAGCCCCAGATGATAGGCGAGGGTGATTTTGGAGCAATTGGTGGAATGAAGATTGGCAGGGGAAACCGAAGTACTCGGAGAAAACCTGCACCAGCGCCACTTTGTCCAACACAAATCCCACTTGACCAGACCCGGGATCGAACCCGGGCCGACGCGGTTGGAAGTCAGCGACTAACCACTTGAGCTAGCGGCCTCCGTAGTCTAGGGGTAACGTTCCCACCTCATGACTCAAGGTACGCGGGTTCAGACCCGGCGGAGGTCGTGGAATTTTTAAGGGCGGAAAAATTCAGGGAACAAGTCCTCCGGGAGGGACTTTAAGCCGTAGGTCCCGTGTCGTAGATTTACGGCACGTAAAAGAACCTCATGTCTCTAGGAGGTTCTTTGAGCTAAATTAGGCCAAAAGTTTCCCGCCCAAATAATTGCGAATGCCTCCGATACATGGGGAAGTATTGGGTACCACTGCCAGAGGAGGGACGACCTCGCTGACAGAACGGGACTAATTATTAGATACCCCTGCCAAGTAGAAGGTAGAAACCTTGCTGGCAGAAAGGGGCTGATAGCGAGCACCAGTATCGGTAGGGGATGGAGACAGTAGAAATTAAAAGGGGGATGTACAATAGACTATCAGTCGCGGTGCATAGGGAAACCCACCCCCTCAATACTGAATCACTGAATCACTGAATCACTGAACCCCTTGAGCTATGGCGCGGCCTTGCAGTAGTATATTTGTATCTGTCGTAGGTCTATATGATGAAGGATGCGCTTGGAAATTTTCATTATTTGGTACATATTACTGTACCACTCTTGACCTGTTTAAAATTATTTGTCTTAAATCGTTGAAGGATGCTGAATTTCACAGAGAAGATATTTATGAGTGTGTTCCTTTATTTTAAGTTACACAAGCCTGCATGCCTAAATTCAACGGAAGCAGTTGATGGAAAACAACATCAATTCTTTTGTTTTCTGTCTGTATACGCGTAACAACTGCTGTTTTGGGGCTGAAGGGAAGAGATCACTTGAGAGACCTGGGGTTAAATGGTAGGTTGGTATTAAAATGAATATTGACGAAACAGGATATCAGGGTGATGACTGGATTACGCTGGCTCAGGCGAGGTCCATTGGCGGCTATTGTGAGCGGGGGACTAAGTATAGGTGTTTAATAGAACTAATTAAATAGCAACGTGTTGCAGAGTGATCGTTGAGAAGCTAGTAGTGGCTCATCATAAAAAAAATTGATGGAACCCGAGGTTTCATTACCGTGTTAACCGTCTCTTTGCCATATGACCCCACCCTGAACTTTGTGGATCTCAGCTTCCATAATAGATGGAATTCTTTACTTGGCGAAACGACTGTCAGCTTTTCAGTAAATGCTTGTTCATATTTTATATGTCGGTGTACTCGAATTAAGAATTACAGACACATGAAACTATTTTTTTTATTGCTAGTGGGGTGGGACGAAGTCCCTTGCACCGCGGCCGCTTCTGGCCTATTTTACCAGCCCCAGATGATAGGTGAGGGTGATTGTGGAGCAATTGGTGGAATGAAGTTTGGCAGGGGAAACCAAAGTACTCGGAGAAAACCTGCCCCAGCGCCACTTTGTCCACCACAAATCCCACTTGACTAGACCCGTGATCGAACCCGGGACGCCGCCGTACGTGAAACAAGTGACATTTGTGAAAACTGGATACAAATATAAAACCACACACGCTTGTAATTGTCGGTCTGTAAGAAATCACTGTACTGTGAAATAAACAGACGTAGGTCCTATATTAAAAATGGCTACACACTTCGTAAGGAAATGCCTTTGTTTACCTTTGCAGTCTTTAGAATGTACACACGTTAAATTCTTCACTTGTATGGTCGATACCATTATTCTTTTTCGGCATAAACTTTCTCTCTTAATGCAGTGTATAGAATCAGTTATGCTTTCTCCTGCAATTACCGTAAATAATGAAGAAGTGGTTGTATTTAAGTTCTTTTGGATTATCAACAACGTGTTTGCCGAAACGTGCGTGTCTCAGTTGCTGTTTATTAACAGACATCTGACTTTACACTAAATCTATTCGGAGTTCTAGGACTTATCTGACTTTCTTTTAGTGACGAATGGCTCCATATACAATCTGATAGTCCATATTATTCGGGGGTGGGGGGTGCGCGACAGCGTAGTTGGTTGATACATAATGCTACAAGCCGGAAGGTCGCGGGATCTAGTCCTGATGAGGTGGATTTTTTTTTTCAATTTACCTAATCCTTCCAGCCGCAATATAGCCCTGGGGTTGACTCAGCCTCTAACAGAAATGAGTACCAGGAATCTTCCTGTGGGGTAAAGGGCGGCCGGCGTGTAAGGCTGACAACCTTACCGCCATCTGTGAGCTGATTGTCTAGATGTGGGAGCCTCGACGTTTCACAACCCTATGGGCCTCCACGGCCTGTCACAGGGATACATTTACCTTTATTTTATCATATTATTTGGGTATTAGTTTTTCCAGTATTCGTTGTTTTAAATGGGCCGTTCCGTAGTCTAATTTAGAATGTCAGTGCAATGTGGTGGCCGCCATTTTAGTAAGAAATGTGAATGTGTGTAGATGATGGATATCGCACTGCGATCTTCGAGTGATTCACGGAGTAAAATTTTATAGTCAGGCACTCTTTTAAGTTCCTATTTATTTATCATTATGCACAGGGATGTTAATTGACACAGTAGTCTAGTCGTAAATCGTGAGGGGAAGAGACTGATTTGCAGTCATAGGCTTAGATTTCAGTTTGACTTGGTTCATCGTGGCCCTTCACACCAGCAGTCATATAAAATCCAGTGATTGATAAATGTTCTGTTTTTTTAAGAAACACAACATTTATCAATTACATTGGACGGGATTAATAATATTTGATACTTAGTTTTGAGGTTAAAGGTAAAGTAGACCTTAAACAGTGTATAGACTGAACTTAACTGACTGATGGTGTGCTACATAAAATATAGGGGATTTCTTGACTAGTTGAGCGCCAGTCAGCTTCTCATGAAGGAGTCTTCTCCACAGAATTAGTCAGTGGGTTTCATTAATTTAGCATTAGGGATATGGCATGATCCCCGACTTGTAACTGAAGTAATCTATCTCTCTGTTACTGGCATTTGAAAGTGAAACTTGTTACGTACATTTATATCTATGAATGTATTCGTGCTAGTCATAGGAGATATGTTGGGTGATTTTTTGAGTACGTATTGCCATGTATAAGGGGTTAGCATGACGAGTAATAATGGGTTCTGGAATAGATGGTTGAATTTATTGGCACTTCGATTACAGTTACAATCAATTACAGCAGTTCAGACATTGAACTCCTTCTGATCAACGTCTGTCTGACGAATCTCTCACTGCTATCTGAATCTCGGACTGGTCTCTGTTCTCTCGAATTCGAGTCGAGTCTTGGGTATGAACGACGGTCCATCGGCCAGTCAGTCTTGGAGTCATGCACCCATCTGGGGCCTGATTCTTATTACCGTCAGACAGTTGTGGGTTTGTTGATTTGGGGTGCTCTGTCTGACGAAAGGACTGGTATGTCGTTTACAATTGTTGCTGACCCTCGCCAGCACAGTCATTCTGGGTTTCTAGTTCTTGGGATTCGCAATCATATTTTACTGTCTCAGATTCGATACTTTTCGAGTCCTCCTACGACTCACAGGGTTACGGTGGAGGCATTCGACCCCTCCTCCAAGCTGGAGTCGAATTTACGAATTCACTGCATTTTATAACTTCCACGCGACCGGGATAGAAGTCACTATGTCTTACAGTTCCTCTGTTCTGTTGTGCTGTCACGGGAATGCCTTTGTTAACATGCAATGCCACTGGAAGACGTGTTTACCTAGTTGTTGTCTAGCAATGGACTTCTACTCCCGTCTCCTCCATTCCGGCTTTCAGCCGTCATGTCACAATATGAATTTCATGGGTCTCATTATTATCTTTCCATTCTCTCTCTCTCTCTCTGTAGTATTATGTTATGAATGATGACTTTTCTCACACAGGGAAGAAGTCCAGGATCACGCTGTTCGGTGGGGTGCCAAATTCGAGTTCGTCTGCAAGATGAGCGCCAATGCTTCTACTGGGGTATTGGATCCTTGTATCCTGAGGGTATCCGTCAGGAAGGTGAGTGAAGCTCGCGTTGGTATCAGGACGACTGAAATGCACACAGTCGGAGATTTTCACCCACTGTTCCACATTAACTAAACCCATGGAACAGAATCATGGTCATATTGTCCCAAAGCACTGGCGTTCCGAGCAAATGTTTTCGGATTGGAGACCAGTAAGATCCAGTGACTATTTCCAGCAGACTCGTCTCTACCAATTTGATACTTTGTGTGTCTGGGAATAAGTAGCGTCCCCTCCCCCCAATGGTTCCTTGCCCTGGATAATGAAGTTGTAGGGAATTAAACTCCGGACTTCCTCGTTACTGAGCAGGGGCTTAACCATTCCATTCGGACGCATCAGAGTTGAACTGCATAGTTGTTTGAATGCTAACTTTAGCGGATAGAGGGTGTCGCGTTTTCAGCGCAACGAATCCCCACAGCCGTTAATTTCGGTTTCCTAGACGGGAGCCGCTATTTGCTTGAAATAGCTACTCAATTATCTTCACGGGGCTGGGTGGACCCCGTTTCAGACCCACTACTTCTCAGAAAATCTGGTAGCGCCTGGAATCGAACCCGGACCTCTTGATCTGTAGCCAGGAACTCTGACAACTAGACCAGTGTTCCGCAACCTTTTTCTATTCGCGGCACACCATGAAGTATCCATGACTCAACACGGCACACCAAAATGTTATTCCCCTCAAAAACGCGGGATATCATACAATTCATATAAATACGTAACGTGATCAACTTATTACTATAATGTTATTATATTGTTATTTTATTGTCATTAAACAGAAATCGACTCGTGCATTTATTAACAATTAATGAACTTTAATTCACTGTAGAGTGTAGAATATACACTTCTGTTACTATTAAAGTAAATACAGTAATTCGACTCATACCTTCAATGTGATATTGCGCCTGCGTAGCTGCACACAGGCGACTGATCCGTGGTGGAATCGTTGACAACGCAAGTCTCATTTCTTCATCGATGGATTTGAGCCGCTCCTTTCTTGATGTCTTAATTTCAGTTAACGTCGAGAAGCCCAGTTCACACAAATATGTAGTTGAAAATGGCAATAACACATTAACTGCCATGTCGGAGATGGCCGGGTATTCATTCCTTATTGCCAACCAAAACGTATCCAAAGGCACTTCGAGAAGTTTTAGTTTCAATGTTCTGTCTACTTTTATATCTGCGAGTTCCTCTTGTATATTAATCGGAAGATGTTCTCGATTCGAAACGAATGGGTCACGAACCCAGTCGAAATCTTGTACACTCTCTCCAAAATACTTATTGAATTTCTGCTGCAGCATTTCTAAATGTTCCTTAATTGTGTCCATCACCACTTTATTGCCGTCAGCAATCCATGCACTTTTAGGGAAAAGCACGTACACAGAACATGCAGCAAGTATATCAAAGAAGCCGCGTAGATGTGAGAAAAATAAAAATAAGTCAATAATGAAAACTATGATAAAAAAACTGTGAGTAAATAATTTACGTTTAATTCCTTAGACTACAACATTACTGTACATAAAAAATCACGGCATATAATAAAGAATAAACAAGCATCATCTTATTTAATCAGTGCAGTGGCTGAGAATAAAATACAAGCATAAGAAACACGGTAACTGGGATAAAATGAAATGAATAAAATTCGACAATTAATTTCTTACAATAGGTAAAAGTTTGCGTCACACCTTTCACCTTGTGACGGCACACCCGTTGCGGAACACTGAACTAGACCACAGAGGCGCACTAACTTCGCCGACAAGCGGCGGTCGCTTGGTCGGTATAGTTCGCTTGCGGACTAAAACCACGGAGTCCGTTTTGTTTGTAGTGGTTTGAATGCTAACGAGTAAAGGGACAGTATTTTCTAGTTAGTTTGATAAGGATAGTGGGTTAAAACCATGGAAGTACTGTTGTATCCCGAAGGATAGTGATGGGATGTACTTGTAGACCGAGCGGAAGTCTTCTGGATTGGGATCGTTGGAGCGCTTAAGAATTGAAATTCAAATCTTCGGAAGTTGGTTTTCAGGTTAATAGAACGATGTATTGAATAAAATGGTTACACAAGTTTACAATAGTAATATTAATTATCACTACTTGAAGAATGAATAGAAGGATGTGAATGCACTATACACCAATGCGGTAGGATTCGGCAAGTAGTGAGAGGTAGCCTCCAGGGAGGTGCTGAGTGTAATACTCGATGGTGCTGCACTGAAGTTCAGCAATAACACACAAGTGCGTGAAGCTAGTGACTAAACAGGCGAGGAGTCCGACCGAAGTGAACAAGTCAACAGTTTAACGTGGTGTCCGCCGTCGCTGGCAAAGCCTGAGTTTTTAAAGGGATTCGAACCCCGAACTTGGTGCTTCGACACCCAGAGACACGCCTATTGAGGGCGTACTTAGATGCAGGATCAACATTTGATTCGTCGTCTTTAAAGAAGAGTTTGGCCATTCAGCCGTAAGGAGCACTGGATGGTCATAGGAATTCTAAATGAGGATTCCAATTAAGAGGATTTTTAAAATCACGAGGGGAGAACACCTGCAGGAAGTGTCCATAAGCACGTCTCTCCCCAAAAGGGTGAACCTCTTATTTTGTATTCACACAGAATTTCGGGGTCTAGACTACCCCATACAGGAAACGGACAACTTAGAATAAATAAGTAGGGTAGCTCATGGTGCATGGTACAGTGTCACATCTTGTAAAAATTATGCGGGGGTTGAATACATATTACAGTACAGAAGGCAGGGGTGCATAATTAGATTGACTGGTTCCAGATAACGTGTAGCTTTGTAGGAACGTAGCTGATGTAGCAAGAATGTGTGATTACAAAATACTCGTAAATGAAATGGAATAACCTGGTCAGTGAATTTTGACTGCCGCAGTTAAATGCCTGTCAGGGACTTTCCCCTTCATCACCATGTCAAGATTGGCTCTGACCCTCATCCGACCTCCCCTCCAGTGATCACTAAGGACATTTTCCCCGAACCTGAAACGGCTGGATCATGAAGTTGGCTTTTCACCTCTGGTGGTGAAGTTAAGAATGTTGGGAGCTCTGCGTCTGCTTCTCGTATGTCCCTGAGGCGTGTTGCTTAAGCACAGGAACAGCTTTGCCTATGCCGTAATTACACGATAGCTCATTTATGGAAAGCGACCCAAATCGAATGATTAAGTACAGCGATTTATTCGACCAGTACCGTTGTTGCACGTTCGATTCATGTATATGAAGGTCTCGATAGATTAATATGTAATTAAAATGAATAGAGATTGCAGGAATGAATATTAAGATGTTTTAAACACAAGACCCGGGGAAATAGGTTAATTCATTGCGGAATATGTATTCTGCATTGAGTTAAATATTGGTTACCTGTACTTATCTGTGATACAAAGACACATTGTGCTCCACAAAGGTGGGGAATTTCTTGAGCAAGTGAGCGAATATCGGCCGCTCAAGGTTTCTGTTCCATGAGTTGGTATGTTCCTGCACGTTCTTTAGAGATTAGGAGGTCAGTGCTGTCGTACCAGTAGATCTCCTTACAGAATCTCAAAGAACAATAAACCTGGAGTTTACTCAGCCCTACCCTGCATCTGCTGTGGGGTAAAATAGACCTAGGCCACGTTAATGTGTGTTAGTGTAGTTACATGATAGGCACATCGACTGACAGCCTACGGTTACGGTTTACGTATTATACAGGATGCTATTGTGGACGCACCTGCAGCAGTTGCATTCATCGCGATTTTCGTAGTTTCAAATATTACCTTCGGAGAGATCCAGTATAGTGATACTTGGTATGCAGTCGATTGCGAAAGCTTGTAGAAAAAATCCACATGAAACGTCCATTGCAAGAGTGGCGGTTTTTAATTCACTTGTAATATTTAAGAAATTACTGTCGTACATTTGGTTGTTCAGCGTCGATGATACTGACATTGAACTCCTGTGTATGTTCATGTCTCCTGAGAATGTAGGACAAAATGTTAATTGATACTGAGATAGGTAGTAAATCCGTCCTAAGAGCAGCAGAGCGAAACATGAAATTATGCTCACGAATTAGTAAGAACACGTTAGATTCGGTGAATGCTTGCAACTGTTCCATCTAATTTTTGTCTTTGCGCCTCCTGTCAGAAAACAAAAAATGACATAAAATAACATAAAATATGAGCCCCCCCCACAAACTTTTTTTCCCCTTGGCACTACAGCCCCAGTGGGCCTAGGCCTACCTCTATGAACTCCGTTCACTTCGGTTTTTCTCGATCTTACACATACGGTAAGACTCCTTGGGCGAGTGATCAGCTCATCGCAAGGCCTCTACCTGTAGACAAACACAGAAAAACGCACACAAACATCCATGCCATGAGTGGGATTCGAACCCACGATCCCGGCTTCCTAGCGAGCGAAGACAGTGCATGCCTTAGACAGCTCGGCTACCGTGACGGGCCCCCACAGATTTTACCTGTTGTTTCATATCGATGTGAACCTTTGTTGCCATAGGAAAAGAATATGTATGGGTTAAGGGTAGAATGTGCCGGTCACGGTAGCCGAGCGGTCTAAGACATGCACTGTCTTCGCTCGCTCGGAAGCCGGGATCGTGGGTTCGAATCACACTCAGGGCATGGATGTTTGTGTGCGTTTTTCTGTGTTTGTCCACAGGTAGGGGTCTTTCGACGAGCTGATCACTGGCCCAAGGAGTCCTACCGAATGTGTAAGATCGAGAAAAACCGAAGTGAACGGAGAAGTTCATGGAGGTAGGCCTAGGCCCACTGGAGCTGTTGTGCCAAGGGAAAAAAAAAGTAGAATGTATGGTGGTTGCTCAAATGAAACCCGTTAGCTGGTTGCCAAGGCCGGGGTGATGAGTTGGTTTCGAGAGCGGCCGTCAAGGGAGTTCTATGCGGATGAGATCCATAGGCAGGTGCCTCGGTTGTGATGCCTACCTCAACGTCCATGATTACTCATTTTATCGAACTCTAGTTCTCCTCCCAGAGCAATTACCGAATGAGTTTAATTTGAACAGGCCCTAGATATTATCGTGATAACACAAGAGAACAACAGTGATAGGTCTATTACTGGTATGTATCGTAATAGTATATTCGCCACATCATTTGGGCAGTTCACTGAATATTCCAAACCAGGGCACGATATGCATCTACAGTCATCCTTGGGTCCACTAATGATGAACTGCTTATTCGAAGCGTGGCGTTCCATGTTTTATAATTTTCATGCTTCTTCATGGCATGAACATGGGAAGCTGTGCATTTTACCAGGTATTTGGGTGGTCAAAAGGAGTATGAGATGAGCGAAACGCATAGAATTGGATAGACGAGAAATGCATACATAATTTGAATGAAATGGTAGGATAATTGTGAATGGTGAATGGAGAAAGGTGGGTGGAAGCGGAAGTAGTTTATTTTAAGGCATTATCCCATCATTGAGGGAAACTCGCCGAAATCTGCCGTGTGGATGTGTTGTTCGCTATTTGGATTGGCGCCAGGTATCTCCCAGTTATACTGCCTTACTGCAGCAGCACCACGCTCTTATGACAGCGTGTATTTGCTTTGCATATTTTTTTAGGTTATATATTGCAGTGTGGCACATAGGATGAAACCTACATTCATAGCAGAAATTATGTAACTTGTTTATGTTGTTAATGACACTTTACTTGTAACTTTGTAGCCACCATCGTTACTTTTAATCATAGACTGAAATGGAGTTTCAGTGTACAAAATAAAATTAATTAATTAATTAGTAAATGAAATTTGAGTTTCACAAGTGGACATCTTTGGGTTAGGAAAGAAAGTTATAGCTACTGTATTGAACAAGGTGTCATATTATTTCTAAAGCAGCTCTATTTAAAGAGTGGAAAACTTTATATATGGATAAAATTCCGGGCGGCATTGTCCAAGCCAGCTCAATAATTCGTTACATTGTGTAACGGGTTTGTATAGCTGGGTCTGTCTTCCCGTCGAAAAGAAAGAACACCTATTAGGCCCTATAAGTTGTTATGAAAACTAGTTTAAACCTTTAGAGTACAGTGGCTACTATATGTGGCAACAGAAACTGCATTTTCCCCTACAGAATATTTGTGGATTTAATGTGATTCTCAGAATAAACAACCACTATTTTGTTTACTGCATTAACTGATTGGTCTTTATAATGGAGACCCAGCATGTTTCCTGTGAGTAGGAGCTAAATTTTTCAATATTATTTGTAAGAAATTCGTGTTTCAAAGGATTAAAATGAATTAGAATATGTTCCTTCGGAAGACCCGGTTCGAATCTTGGTCAGAACTCCGACTGTCCTGACCGAAGTTTGTCGTGGTATTCCTCAATCCCTACAGGCAAATTACGTGTTAGTACATTGTTTCCAATTCAGTATCTTCCGACCATTCGACGCCATATTATTCGGGGTGCTGAGCGTCGTTAATTAAACGAAAAAAAGAAAATGTTGCGCATTATATGTCACTCGGTATTTCAGCAGAAACGTCGTTATTATTATTATTACTATTATTATTATTATTATTGGAGGGGGTGGGTTTCCCCATGCACCGCGACTAGTGGTCTATTGTACGTCCCCCTGTGATATTCTACCAGTCTCTATACCCTACCGATACTGGTGCGTGCCATCAGTCCCGACTCAGCCAGCGAATTTGGCTTCTACTGGCTCAGCGGTATCTAGATGCTTCCCCCATCTACCAGAAATGTCCTGAATTTCGCTCAGAGGTCCCGTTGGGACATAAGGTTCTTGTACGTGCCGTAAAGCTACGACACGGGACCCACGGCTTAAAGTCCCTCCCGGAGGACTTGTTCCCTGAATTTTTCCGCCCTTAAAAATTCCACGACCTCCGCCGGGTTTGAACCCGCGTACCTTGAGTCACGAGGTGGGAACGTTACCCCTAGACTATGGAGGCCGCTAGAAACGTCGTTACTTCTTGTACCGTGTCGTTTAGCGCTACATTGGATCATATTTTGAGGCGTATCGTCACCTTCAGCATCGTTCGTATAGAGACATTTGTTATGGAACAATGGGAACCGTTATATTGGTGTTAAACCCACAATGACTTTACCGGTCGTTCGTTATCGGGAAAAACAAGAAATCCTATTTTTTTTAATTGGCTTAGTGGGGGTTGGAGTCCAATTGGGTCCACTCGGCACGGCGGCCACTGATTGGTCTATTGTAGCCTGCCCCGGGTGATTATGATGATGGAGCAATTGGTGGAATGAAGATTGGCAGGCGAAACCGAAGTCCCGAAATCCCGCCCCAGCGCCACTTTGTCCACCACAAATGTCACTTGACCAGACCCGGGCTCGAACCCGGGCCTCCGCAGTGGGAAGCCAGCGACTAAACGCTTGAGCTATGGCGCGACCATCTGAACCAATAACTTCTAGTTAAGTGACTACAGTTGGTGCAACTCTCATCATGGTACATGTTGGGACGCCATGAGTATTCAGATACCGTGTGGCAGGTATTCCAAGGAAGTCATACTAGTACCTGGAAACAGCGTGACTTTCACTTCCTTTTCAGAACAAATCGAATATTTCCTTGAACTTTTGTTTTGTGTCTGCTTATGCAGTCGAAGGAAAATAATAGTAAATTATACTAGTATGTCAGTGACCATGGTACACTATGTCAGCATGCACTGAAAGCTAGTCAGTAAAAGACTTTGCAGTACGAAGGCATCAAGATTATAGACCTGGTTGAGGACGGAGTGCGTCAGAACGCAAGCGGCATGGCCCACTGTTCCAGCAACATGCTACAGCCACGCCTTATGACAAATGATTCTTTGTATATTTTACAACGCTGTCTCGATAGCACATTAAATTCCAGGAATCCTTTGGTTCAGAATCTTTTTTTCTTTCCGCCTCCTATATAAACAGCTAAATATTGACAAAAGTATAATTTTCCCTGTCCTTTTCGTACGTTTTTGAAACCTGTTCTTTCGTATTGAGAGTAGATTTGATGTTGTGCCGGGACAGCACTCTGCTGATACGGTTGAATGTAGTCCCGACATAGGAAAGGAAGGCGACTGAGTCCGGTTTATCTTCAGGCCGGCTGATGTTGGGCCGACGGTTGAGAACTCTGTATATCTGCCGGTTGTTGTATCCGTTCTTCCTGAATACATCCCGCAGGACCGTCAACTCCGCATGTAGGCTGTCTTGATCACAGAGAGCTCTAGCCCTGTGCACAAATGTGGAAAGTGCAGCTTGCTTGTTGGAAGGGAGGTGGTGGGACGCAGCGTTAAGGTAGAGGTTTGTATGGGCGGAATTGCGGTACACCCTATGGCCCGGCAC
Organism: Cryptotermes secundus; assembly: GCF_002891405.2. Taxonomy (NCBI): domain Eukaryota; kingdom Metazoa; phylum Arthropoda; class Insecta; order Blattodea; family Kalotermitidae; genus Cryptotermes; species Cryptotermes secundus. The sequence continues at coordinate 111,886 of NW_019739955.1, forward strand.
AACGTCAAATCAGTGGGCCTGCCTCCAAAGAAATTATCCAGTTTCCTCCCGCCGGTCAAAAATAGCCTGGGACTAAGGGCACCGGGTGTGTACAGTATCCCATGCGAGTGCGGCTAGGACTCTATTGGGCAGACGGGCAGCTCCATGGACTTGAGGTTGAAGGAGCATCACCGGCACATCCGACTTGAACATCCGGACAAGTCATCCGTAGCTGAACACAGCATCGATTTGGGACACCGCATTCAGCTTCAGAATTCCTCCATCCACGCCACCGAGACCCGTTATATGGATCGCATCATCAGGGAAGCCAATGAGATTGAACTCCATCCCGACAATATGAACAGAGAAGGGGGCTTTTGTCTCAGCAAGTCATGGAAGCTTCTCATCTTCCCCCC